>NW_028175374.1:0-234293 GCF_965226575.1 Pagrus pagrus | reverse complement strand
GAATCCAACGGGGACTGCTGTGTCTCGTTCAGCCGGCACAGGAGCACGTTTGGGAGAAGTTTCGAGTCAATCGGTCCAAAGACCTGGAAGCTATTGAACTAAATCGGCGGGGTATTTTTTCGTGAAAAATGGTCTTTTCTTTAAAATATTCATGTAAAATACAAATTCCACCGGAATCCAACCAAAACTGGCGACCCTGCTTACACCAGTGAGGAGGACATGCCTGATCGATTTCGGGTCAATCGGTCCAGCCAATCACTAACCCTAACCCTAACCCTAACCCTAGCCTCAGCCTTAAGCCAGGCCTCATGAGAGATTGTCCCTCTGACTAAAATATTCACCAAAAATACAAATTTCACCCGAATCCAACGGGGACTGCTGTGTCTCGTTCAGCCGGTACAGGAGCACGTTTGGGGGAAATTTCGAGTCAATCGGTCCAAAGACCTGGAAGCTATTGAAAAAATCGGCCGAGGTTTTGAGGAAAAATGGCCGCTTTTCCTTTAAAATATTCATGTAAAATACAAATTCCACCAGAATCCGACCAAAACTGGCGAGCCTCATTCCACCGGTGAGGAGGACATGCGTGATCAATTTCGAGTCAATCGGTCAAAAGACGACCGTGGTCCGAAACCCCAGCCCCTTAACCCTAACAGCAGCCTTAAGCCAGCCTCATTTAAAATGGCCCCTTTCACTAAAATATTCACCAAAAATACAAATTCCACCCGAATCCAACGGGGACTGCTGTGTCTCGTTCAGCCGGCACAGGAGCACGTTTGGGAGAAGTTTCGAGTCAATCGGTCCAAAGACCTGGAAGCTATTGAACTAAATCGGCGGGGTATTTTTTCGTGAAAAATGGTCTTTTCTTTAAAATATTCATGTAAAATACAAATTCCACCGGAATCCAACCAAAACTGGCGACCCTGCTTACACCAGTGAGGAGGACATGCCTGATCGATTTCGGGTCAATCGGTCCAGCCAATCACTAACCCTAACCCTAACCCTAACCCTAGCCTCAGCCTTAAGCCAGGCCTCATGAGAGATTGTCCCTCTGACTAAAATATTCACCAAAAATACAAATTTCACCCGAATCCAACGGGGACTGCTGTGTCTCGTTCAGCCGGTACAGGAGCACGTTTGGGGGAAATTTCGAGTCAATCGGTCCAAAGACCTGGAAGCTATTGAAAAAATCGGCCGAGGTTTTGAGGAAAAATGGCCGCTTTTCCTTTAAAATATTCATGTAAAATACAAATTCCACCAGAATCCGACCAAAACTGGCGAGCCTCATTCCACCGGTGAGGAGGACATGCGTGATCAATTTCGAGTCAATCGGTCAAAAGACGACCGTGGTCCGAAACCCCAGCCCCTTAACCCTAACAGCAGCCTTAAGCCAGCCTCATTTAAAATGGCCCCTTTCACTAAAATATTCACCAAAAATACAAATTCCACCCGAATCCAACGGGGACTGCTGTGTCTCGTTCAGCCGGCACAGGAGCACGTTTGGGAGAAGTTTCGAGTCAATCGGTCCAAAGACCTGGAAGCTATTGAACTAAATCGGCGGGGTATTATTTCGTGAAAAATGGTCTTTTCTTTAAAATATTCATGTAAAATACAAATTCCACCGGAATCCAACCAAAACTGGCGACCCTGCTTACACCAGTGAGGAGGACATGCCTGATCGATTTCGGGTCAATCGGTCCAGCCAATCACTAACCCTAACCCTAACCCTAACCCTAGCCTCAGCCTTAAGCCAGGCCTCATGAGAGATTGTCCCTCTGACTAAAATATTCACCAAAAATACAAATTTCACCCGAATCCAACGGGGACTGCTGTGTCTCGTTCAGCCGGTACAGGAGCACGTTTGGGGGAAATTTCGAGTCAATCGGTCCAAAGACCTGGAAGCTATTGAAAAAATCGGCCGAGGTTTTGAGGAAAAATGGCCGCTTTTCCTTTAAAATATTCATGTAAAATACAAATTCCACCAGAATCCGACCAAAACTGGCGAGCCTCATTCCACCGGTGAGGAGGACATGCGTGATCAATTTCGAGTCAATCGGTCAAAAGACGACCGTGGTCCGAAACCCCAGCCCCTTAACCCTAACAGCAGCCTTAAGCCAGCCTCATTTAAAATGGCCCCTTTCACTAAAATATTCACCAAAAATACAAATTCCACCCGAATCCAACGGGGACTGCTGTGTCTCGTTCAGCCGGCACAGGAGCACGTTTGGGAGAAGTTTCGAGTCAATCGGTCCAAAGACCTGGAAGCTATTGAACTAAATCGGCGGGGTATTTTTTCGTGAAAAATGGTCTTTTCTTTAAAATATTCATGTAAAATACAAATTCCACCGGAATCCAACCAAAACTGGCGACCCTGCTTACACCAGTGAGGAGGACATGCCTGATCGATTTCGGGTCAATCGGTCCAGCCAATCACTAACCCTAACCCTAACCCTAACCCTAGCCTCAGCCTTAAGCCAGGCCTCATGAGAGATTGTCCCTCTGACTAAAATATTCACCAAAAATACAAATTTCACCCGAATCCAACGGGGACTGCTGTGTCTCGTTCAGCCGGTACAGGAGCACGTTTGGGGGAAATTTCGAGTCAATCGGTCCAAAGACCTGGAAGCTATTGAAAAAATCGGCCGAGGTTTTGAGGAAAAATGGCCGCTTTTCCTTTAAAATATTCATGTAAAATACAAATTCCACCAGAATCCGACCAAAACTGGCGAGCCTCATTCCACCGGTGAGGAGGACATGCGTGATCAATTTCGAGTCAATCGGTCAAAAGACGACCGTGGTCCGAAACCCCAGCCCCTTAACCCTAACAGCAGCCTTAAGCCAGCCTCATTTAAAATGGCCCCTTTCACTAAAATATTCACCAAAAATACAAATTCCACCCGAATCCAACGGGGACTGCTGTGTCTCGTTCAGCCGGCACAGGAGCACGTTTGGGAGAAGTTTCGAGTCAATCGGTCCAAAGACCTGGAAGCTATTGAACTAAATCGGCGGGGTATTTTTTCGTGAAAAATGGTCTTTTCTTTAAAATATTCATGTAAAATACAAATTCCACCGGAATCCAACCAAAACTGGCGACCCTGCTTACACCAGTGAGGAGGACATGCCTGATCGATTTCGGGTCAATCGGTCCAGCCAATCACTAACCCTAACCCTAACCCTAACCCTAGCCTCAGCCTTAAGCCAGGCCTCATGAGAGATTGTCCCTCTGACTAAAATATTCACCAAAAATACAAATTTCACCCGAATCCAACGGGGACTGCTGTGTCTCGTTCAGCCGGTACAGGAGCACGTTTGGGGGAAATTTCGAGTCAATCGGTCCAAAGACCTGGAAGCTATTGAAAAAATCGGCCGAGGTTTTGAGGAAAAATGGCCGCTTTTCCTTTAAAATATTCATGTAAAATACAAATTCCACCAGAATCCGACCAAAACTGGCGAGCCTCATTCCACCGGTGAGGAGGACATGCGTGATCAATTTCGAGTCAATCGGTCAAAAGACGACCGTGGTCCGAAACCCCAGCCCCTTAACCCTAACAGCAGCCTTAAGCCAGCCTCATTTAAAATGGCCCCTTTCACTAAAATATTCACCAAAAATACAAATTCCACCCGAATCCAACGGGGACTGCTGTGTCTCGTTCAGCCGGCACAGGAGCACGTTTGGGAGAAGTTTCGAGTCAATCGGTCCAAAGACCTGGAAGCTATTGAACTAAATCGGCGGGGTATTTTTTCGTGAAAAATGGTCTTTTCTTTAAAATATTCATGTAAAATACAAATTCCACCGGAATCCAACCAAAACTGGCGACCCTGCTTACACCAGTGAGGAGGACATGCCTGATCGATTTCGGGTCAATCGGTCCAGCCAATCACTAACCCTAACCCTAACCCTAACCCTAGCCTCAGCCTTAAGCCAGGCCTCATGAGAGATTGTCCCTCTGACTAAAATATTCACCAAAAATACAAATTTCACCCGAATCCAACGGGGACTGCTGTGTCTCGTTCAGCCGGTACAGGAGCACGTTTGGGGGAAATTTCGAGTCAATCGGTCCAAAGACCTGGAAGCTATTGAAAAAATCGGCCGAGGTTTTGAGGAAAAATGGCCGCTTTTCCTTTAAAATATTCATGTAAAATACAAATTCCACCAGAATCCGACCAAAACTGGCGAGCCTCATTCCACCGGTGAGGAGGACATGCGTGATCAATTTCGAGTCAATCGGTCAAAAGACGACCGTGGTCCGAAACCCCAGCCCCTTAACCCTAACAGCAGCCTTAAGCCAGCCTCATTTAAAATGGCCCCTTTCACTAAAATATTCACCAAAAATACAAATTCCACCCGAATCCAACGGGGACTGCTGTGTCTCGTTCAGCCGGCACAGGAGCACGTTTGGGAGAAGTTTCGAGTCAATCGGTCCAAAGACCTGGAAGCTATTGAACTAAATCGGCGGGGTATTTTTTCGTGAAAAATGGTCTTTTCTTTAAAATATTCATGTAAAATACAAATTCCACCGGAATCCAACCAAAACTGGCGACCCTGCTTACACCAGTGAGGAGGACATGCCTGATCGATTTCGGGTCAATCGGTCCAGCCAATCACTAACCCTAACCCTAACCCTAACCCTAGCCTCAGCCTTAAGCCAGGCCTCATGAGAGATTGTCCCTCTGACTAAAATATTCACCAAAAATACAAATTTCACCCGAATCCAACGGGGACTGCTGTGTCTCGTTCAGCCGGTACAGGAGCACGTTTGGGGGAAATTTCGAGTCAATCGGTCCAAAGACCTGGAAGCTATTGAAAAAATCGGCCGAGGTTTTGAGGAAAAATGGCCGCTTTTCCTTTAAAATATTCATGTAAAATACAAATTCCACCAGAATCCGACCAAAACTGGCGAGCCTCATTCCACCGGTGAGGAGGACATGCGTGATCAATTTCGAGTCAATCGGTCAAAAGACGACAGTGGTCCGAAACCCCAGCCCCTTAACCCTAACAGCAGCCTTAAGCCAGCCTCATTTAAAATGGCCCCTTTCACTAAAATATTCACCAAAAATACAAATTCCACCCGAATCCAACGGGGACTGCTGTGTCTCGTTCAGCCGGCACAGGAGCACGTTTGGGAGAAGTTTCGAGTCAATCGGTCCAAAGACCTGGAAGCTATTGAACTAAATCGGCGGGGTATTTTTTCGTGAAAAATGGTCTTTTCTTTAAAATATTCATGTAAAATACAAATTCCACCGGAATCCAACCAAAACTGGCGACCCTGCTTACACCAGTGAGGAGGACATGCCTGATCGATTTCGGGTCAATCGGTCCAGCCATTCACTAACCCTAACCCTAACCCTAACCCTAGCCTCAGCCTTAAGCCAGGCCTCATGAGAGATTGTCCCTCTGACTAAAATATTCACCAAAAATACAAATTTCACCCGAATCCAACGGGGACTGCTGTGTCTCGTTCAGCCGGTACAGGAGCACGTTTGGGGGAAATTTCGAGTCAATCGGTCCAAAGACCTGGAAGCTATTGAAAAAATCGGCCGAGGTTTTGAGGAAAAATGGCCGCTTTTCCTTTAAAATATTCATGTAAAATACAAATTCCACCAGAATCCGACCAAAACTGGCGAGCCTCATTCCACCGGTGAGGAGGACATGCGTGATCAATTTCGAGTCAATCGGTCAAAAGACGACCGTGGTCCGAAACCCCAGCCCCTTAACCCTAACAGCAGCCTTAAGCCAGCCTCATTTAAAATGGCCCCTTTCACTAAAATATTCACCAAAAATACAAATTCCACCCGAATCCAACGGGGACTGCTGTGTCTCGTTCAGCCGGCACAGGAGCACGTTTGGGAGAAGTTTCGAGTCGATCGGTCCAAAGACCTGGAAGCTATTGAACTAAATCGGCGGGGTATTTTTTCGTGAAAAATGGTCTTTTCTTTAAAATATTCATGTAAAATACAAATTCCACCGGAATCCAACCAAAACTGGCGACCCTGCTTACACCAGTGAGGAGGACATGCCTGATCGATTTCGGGTCAATCGGTCCAGCCAATCACTAACCCTAACCCTAACCCTAACCCTAGCCTCAGCCTTAAGCCAGGCCTCATGAGAGATTGTCCCTCTGACTAAAATATTCACCAAAAATACAAATTTCACCCGAATCCAACGGGGACTGCTGTGTCTCGTTCAGCCGGTACAGGAGCACGTTTGGGGGAAATTTCGAGTCAATCGGTCCAAAGACCTGGAAGCTATTGAAAAAATCGGCCGAGGTTTTGAGGAAAAATGGCCGCTTTTCCTTTAAAATATTCATGTAAAATACAAATTCCACCAGAATCCGACCAAAACTGGCGAGCCTCATTCCACCGGTGAGGAGGACATGCGTGATCAATTTCGAGTCAATCGGTCAAAAGACGACCGTGGTCCGAAACCCCAGCCCCTTAACCCTAACAGCAGCCTTAAGCCAGCCTCATTTAAAATGGCCCCTTTCACTAAAATATTCACCAAAAATACAAATTCCACCCGAATCCAACGGGGACTGCTGTGTCTCGTTCAGCCGGCACAGGAGCACGTTTGGGAGAAGTTTCGAGTCAATCGGTCCAAAGACCTGGAAGCTATTGAACTAAATCGGCGGGGTATTTTTTCGTGAAAAATGGTCTTTTCTTTAAAATATTCATGTAAAATACAAATTCCACCGGAATCCAACCAAAACTGGCGACCCTGCTTACACCAGTGAGGAGGACATGCCTGATCGATTTCGGGTCAATCGGTCCAGCCAATCACTAACCCTAACCCTAACCCTAACCCTAGCCTCAGCCTTAAGCCAGGCCTCATGAGAGATTGTCCCTCTGACTAAAATATTCACCAAAAATACAAATTTCACCCGAATCCAACGGGGACTGCTGTGTCTCGTTCAGCCGGTACAGGAGCACGTTTGGGGGAAATTTCGAGTCAATCGGTCCAAAGACCTGGAAGCTATTGAAAAAATCGGCCGAGGTTTTGAGGAAAAATGGCCGCTTTTCCTTTAAAATATTCATGTAAAATACAAATTCCACCAGAATCCGACCAAAACTGGCGAGCCTCATTCCACCGGTGAGGAGGACATGCGTGATCAATTTCGAGTCAATCGGTCAAAAGACGACCGTGGTCCGAAACCCCAGCCCCTTAACCCTAACAGCAGCCTTAAGCCAGCCTCATTTAAAATGGCCCCTTTCACTAAAATATTCACCAAAAATACAAATTCCACCCGAATCCAACGGGGACTGCTGTGTCTCGTTCAGCCGGCACAGGAGCACGTTTGGGAGAAGTTTCGAGTCAATCGGTCCAAAGACCTGGAAGCTATTGAACTAAATCGGCGGGGTATTTTTTCGTGAAAAATGGTCTTTTCTTTAAAATATTCATGTAAAATACAAATTCCACCGGAATCCAACCAAAACTGGCGACCCTGCTTACACCAGTGAGGAGGACATGCCTGATCGATTTCGGGTCAATCGGTCCAGCCAATCACTAACCCTAACCCTAACCCTAACCCTAGCCTCAGCCTTAAGCCAGGCCTCATGAGAGATTGTCCCTCTGACTAAAATATTCACCAAAAATACAAATTTCACCCGAATCCAACGGGGACTGCTGTGTCTCGTTCAGCCGGTACAGGAGCACGTTTGGGGGAAATTTCGAGTCAATCGGTCCAAAGACCTGGAAGCTATTGAAAAAATCGGCCGAGGTTTTGAGGAAAAATGGCCGCTTTTCCTTTAAAATATTCATGTAAAATACAAATTCCACCAGAATCCGACCAAAACTGGCGAGCCTCATTCCACCGGTGAGGAGGACATGCGTGATCAATTTCGAGTCAATCGGTCAAAAGACGACCGTGGTCCGAAACCCCAGCCCCTTAACCCTAACAGCAGCCTTAAGCCAGCCTCATTTAAAATGGCCCCTTTCACTAAAATATTCACCAAAAATACAAATTCCACCCGAATCCAACGGGGACTGCTGTGTCTCGTTCAGCCGGCACAGGAGCACGTTTGGGAGAAGTTTCGAGTCAATCGGTCCAAAGACCTGGAAGCTATTGAACTAAATCGGCGGGGTATTATTTCGTGAAAAATGGTCTTTTCTTTAAAATATTCATGTAAAATACAAATTCCACCGGAATCCAACCAAAACTGGCGACCCTGCTTACACCAGTGAGGAGGACATGCCTGATCGATTTCGGGTCAATCGGTCCAGCCAATCACTAACCCTAACCCTAACCCTAACCCTAGCCTCAGCCTTAAGCCAGGCCTCATGAGAGATTGTCCCTCTGACTAAAATATTCACCAAAAATACAAATTTCACCCGAATCCAACGGGGACTGCTGTGTCTCGTTCAGCCGGTACAGGAGCACGTTTGGGGGAAATTTCGAGTCAATCGGTCCAAAGACCTGGAAGCTATTGAAAAAATCGGCCGAGGTTTTGAGGAAAAATGGCCGCTTTTCCTTTAAAATATTCATGTAAAATACAAATTCCACCAGAATCCGACCAAAACTGGCGAGCCTCATTCCACCGGTGAGGAGGACATGCGTGATCAATTTCGAGTCAATCGGTCAAAAGACGACCGTGGTCCGAAACCCCAGCCCCTTAACCCTAACAGCAGCCTTAAGCCAGCCTCATTTAAAATGGCCCCTTTCACTAAAATATTCACCAAAAATACAAATTCCACCCGAATCCAACGGGGACTGCTGTGTCTCGTTCAGCCGGCACAGGAGCACGTTTGGGAGAAGTTTCGAGTCAATCGGTCCAAAGACCTGGAAGCTATTGAACTAAATCGGCGGGGTATTTTTTCGTGAAAAATGGTCTTTTCTTTAAAATATTCATGTAAAATACAAATTCCACCGGAATCCAACCAAAACTGGCGACCCTGCTTACACCAGTGAGGAGGACATGCCTGATCGATTTCGGGTCAATCGGTCCAGCCAATCACTAACCCTAACCCTAACCCTAACCCTAGCCTCAGCCTTAAGCCAGGCCTCATGAGAGATTGTCCCTCTGACTAAAATATTCACCAAAAATACAAATTTCACCCGAATCCAACGGGGACTGCTGTGTCTCGTTCAGCCGGTACAGGAGCACGTTTGGGGGAAATTTCGAGTCAATCGGTCCAAAGACCTGGAAGCTATTGAAAAAATCGGCCGAGGTTTTGAGGAAAAATGGCCGCTTTTCCTTTAAAATATTCATGTAAAATACAAATTCCACCAGAATCCGACCAAAACTGGCGAGCCTCATTCCACCGGTGAGGAGGACATGCGTGATCAATTTCGAGTCAATCGGTCAAAAGACGACCGTGGTCCGAAACCCCAGCCCCTTAACCCTAACAGCAGCCTTAAGCCAGCCTCATTTAAAATGGCCCCTTTCACTAAAATATTCACCAAAAATACAAATTCCACCCGAATCCAACGGGGACTGCTGTGTCTCGTTCAGCCGGCACAGGAGCACGTTTGGGAGAAGTTTCGAGTCAATCGGTCCAAAGACCTGGAAGCTATTGAACTAAATCGGCGGGGTATTTTTTCGTGAAAAATGGTCTTTTCTTTAAAATATTCATGTAAAATACAAATTCCACCGGAATCCAACCAAAACTGGCGACCCTGCTTACACCAGTGAGGAGGACATGCCTGATCGATTTCGGGTCAATCGGTCCAGCCAATCACTAACCCTAACCCTAACCCTAACCCTAGCCTCAGCCTTAAGCCAGGCCTCATGAGAGATTGTCCCTCTGACTAAAATATTCACCAAAAATACAAATTTCACCCGAATCCAACGGGGACTGCTGTGTCTCGTTCAGCCGGTACAGGAGCACGTTTGGGGGAAATTTCGAGTCAATCGGTCCAAAGACCTGGAAGCTATTGAAAAAATCGGCCGAGGTTTTGAGGAAAAATGGCCGCTTTTCCTTTAAAATATTCATGTAAAATACAAATTCCACCAGAATCCGACCAAAACTGGCGAGCCTCATTCCACCGGTGAGGAGGACATGCGTGATCAATTTCGAGTCAATCGGTCAAAAGACGACCGTGGTCCGAAACCCCAGCCCCTTAACCCTAACAGCAGCCTTAAGCCAGCCTCATTTAAAATGGCCCCTTTCACTAAAATATTCACCAAAAATACAAATTCCACCCGAATCCAACGGGGACTGCTGTGTCTCGTTCAGCCGGCACAGGAGCACGTTTGGGAGAAGTTTCGAGTCAATCGGTCCAAAGACCTGGAAGCTATTGAACTAAATCGGCGGGGTATTTTTTCGTGAAAAATGGTCTTTTCTTTAAAATATTCATGTAAAATACAAATTCCACCGGAATCCAACCAAAACTGGCGACCCTGCTTACACCAGTGAGGAGGACATGCCTGATCGATTTCGGGTCAATCGGTCCAGCCAATCACTAACCCTAACCCTAACCCTAACCCTAGCCTCAGCCTTAAGCCAGGCCTCATGAGAGATTGTCCCTCTGACTAAAATATTCACCAAAAATACAAATTTCACCCGAATCCAACGGGGACTGCTGTGTCTCGTTCAGCCGGTACAGGAGCACGTTTGGGGGAAATTTCGAGTCAATCGGTCCAAAGACCTGGAAGCTATTGAAAAAATCGGCCGAGGTTTTGAGGAAAAATGGCCGCTTTTCCTTTAAAATATTCATGTAAAATACAAATTCCACCAGAATCCGACCAAAACTGGCGAGCCTCATTCCACCGGTGAGGAGGACATGCGTGATCAATTTCGAGTCAATCGGTCAAAAGACGACCGTGGTCCGAAACCCCAGCCCCTTAACCCTAACAGCAGCCTTAAGCCAGCCTCATTTAAAATGGCCCCTTTCACTAAAATATTCACCAAAAATACAAATTCCACCCGAATCCAACGGGGACTGCTGTGTCTCGTTCAGCCGGCACAGGAGCACGTTTGGGAGAAGTTTCGAGTCAATCGGTCCAAAGACCTGGAAGCTATTGAACTAAATCGGCGGGGTATTTTTTCGTGAAAAATGGTCTTTTCTTTAAAATATTCATGTAAAATACAAATTCCACCGGAATCCAACCAAAACTGGCGACCCTGCTTACACCAGTGAGGAGGACATGCCTGATCGATTTCGGGTCAATCGGTCCAGCCAATCACTAACCCTAACCCTAACCCTAACCCTAGCCTCAGCCTTAAGCCAGGCCTCATGAGAGATTGTCCCTCTGACTAAAATATTCACCAAAAATACAAATTTCACCCGAATCCAACGGGGACTGCTGTGTCTCGTTCAGCCGGTACAGGAGCACGTTTGGGGGAAATTTCGAGTCAATCGGTCCAAAGACCTGGAAGCTATTGAAAAAATCGGCCGAGGTTTTGAGGAAAAATGGCCGCTTTTCCTTTAAAATATTCATGTAAAATACAAATTCCACCAGAATCCGACCAAAACTGGCGAGCCTCATTCCACCGGTGAGGAGGACATGCGTGATCAATTTCGAGTCAATCGGTCAAAAGACGACAGTGGTCCGAAACCCCAGCCCCTTAACCCTAACAGCAGCCTTAAGCCAGCCTCATTTAAAATGGCCCCTTTCACTAAAATATTCACCAAAAATACAAATTCCACCCGAATCCAACGGGGACTGCTGTGTCTCGTTCAGCCGGCACAGGAGCACGTTTGGGAGAAGTTTCGAGTCAATCGGTCCAAAGACCTGGAAGCTATTGAACTAAATCGGCGGGGTATTTTTTCGTGAAAAATGGTCTTTTCTTTAAAATATTCATGTAAAATACAAATTCCACCGGAATCCAACCAAAACTGGCGACCCTGCTTACACCAGTGAGGAGGACATGCCTGATCGATTTCGGGTCAATCGGTCCAGCCATTCACTAACCCTAACCCTAACCCTAACCCTAGCCTCAGCCTTAAGCCAGGCCTCATGAGAGATTGTCCCTCTGACTAAAATATTCACCAAAAATACAAATTTCACCCGAATCCAACGGGGACTGCTGTGTCTCGTTCAGCCGGTACAGGAGCACGTTTGGGGGAAATTTCGAGTCAATCGGTCCAAAGACCTGGAAGCTATTGAAAAAATCGGCCGAGGTTTTGAGGAAAAATGGCCGCTTTTCCTTTAAAATATTCATGTAAAATACAAATTCCACCAGAATCCGACCAAAACTGGCGAGCCTCATTCCACCGGTGAGGAGGACATGCGTGATCAATTTCGAGTCAATCGGTCAAAAGACGACCGTGGTCCGAAACCCCAGCCCCTTAACCCTAACAGCAGCCTTAAGCCAGCCTCATTTAAAATGGCCCCTTTCACTAAAATATTCACCAAAAATACAAATTCCACCCGAATCCAACGGGGACTGCTGTGTCTCGTTCAGCCGGCACAGGAGCACGTTTGGGAGAAGTTTCGAGTCGATCGGTCCAAAGACCTGGAAGCTATTGAACTAAATCGGCGGGGTATTTTTTCGTGAAAAATGGTCTTTTCTTTAAAATATTCATGTAAAATACAAATTCCACCGGAATCCAACCAAAACTGGCGACCCTGCTTACACCAGTGAGGAGGACATGCCTGATCGATTTCGGGTCAATCGGTCCAGCCAATCACTAACCCTAACCCTAACCCTAACCCTAGCCTCAGCCTTAAGCCAGGCCTCATGAGAGATTGTCCCTCTGACTAAAATATTCACCAAAAATACAAATTTCACCCGAATCCAACGGGGACTGCTGTGTCTCGTTCAGCCGGTACAGGAGCACGTTTGGGGGAAATTTCGAGTCAATCGGTCCAAAGACCTGGAAGCTATTGAAAAAATCGGCCGAGGTTTTGAGGAAAAATGGCCGCTTTTCCTTTAAAATATTCATGTAAAATACAAATTCCACCAGAATCCGACCAAAACTGGCGAGCCTCATTCCACCGGTGAGGAGGACATGCGTGATCAATTTCGAGTCAATCGGTCAAAAGACGACCGTGGTCCGAAACCCCAGCCCCTTAACCCTAACAGCAGCCTTAAGCCAGCCTCATTTAAAATGGCCCCTTTCACTAAAATATTCACCAAAAATACAAATTCCACCCGAATCCAACGGGGACTGCTGTGTCTCGTTCAGCCGGCACAGGAGCACGTTTGGGAGAAGTTTCGAGTCAATCGGTCCAAAGACCTGGAAGCTATTGAACTAAATCGGCGGGGTATTTTTTCGTGAAAAATGGTCTTTTCTTTAAAATATTCATGTAAAATACAAATTCCACCGGAATCCAACCAAAACTGGCGACCCTGCTTACACCAGTGAGGAGGACATGCCTGATCGATTTCGGGTCAATCGGTCCAGCCAATCACTAACCCTAACCCTAACCCTAACCCTAGCCTCAGCCTTAAGCCAGGCCTCATGAGAGATTGTCCCTCTGACTAAAATATTCACCAAAAATACAAATTTCACCCGAATCCAACGGGGACTGCTGTGTCTCGTTCAGCCGGTACAGGAGCACGTTTGGGGGAAATTTCGAGTCAATCGGTCCAAAGACCTGGAAGCTATTGAAAAAATCGGCCGAGGTTTTGAGGAAAAATGGCCGCTTTTCCTTTAAAATATTCATGTAAAATACAAATTCCACCAGAATCCGACCAAAACTGGCGAGCCTCATTCCACCGGTGAGGAGGACATGCGTGATCAATTTCGAGTCAATCGGTCAAAAGACGACCGTGGTCCGAAACCCCAGCCCCTTAACCCTAACAGCAGCCTTAAGCCAGCCTCATTTAAAATGGCCCCTTTCACTAAAATATTCACCAAAAATACAAATTCCACCCGAATCCAACGGGGACTGCTGTGTCTCGTTCAGCCGGCACAGGAGCACGTTTGGGAGAAGTTTCGAGTCAATCGGTCCAAAGACCTGGAAGCTATTGAACTAAATCGGCGGGGTATTTTTTCGTGAAAAATGGTCTTTTCTTTAAAATATTCATGTAAAATACAAATTCCACCGGAATCCAACCAAAACTGGCGACCCTGCTTACACCAGTGAGGAGGACATGCCTGATCGATTTCGGGTCAATCGGTCCAGCCAATCACTAACCCTAACCCTAACCCTAACCCTAGCCTCAGCCTTAAGCCAGGCCTCATGAGAGATTGTCCCTCTGACTAAAATATTCACCAAAAATACAAATTTCACCCGAATCCAACGGGGACTGCTGTGTCTCGTTCAGCCGGTACAGGAGCACGTTTGGGGGAAATTTCGAGTCAATCGGTCCAAAGACCTGGAAGCTATTGAAAAAATCGGCCGAGGTTTTGAGGAAAAATGGCCGCTTTTCCTTTAAAATATTCATGTAAAATACAAATTCCACCAGAATCCGACCAAAACTGGCGAGCCTCATTCCACCGGTGAGGAGGACATGCGTGATCAATTTCGAGTCAATCGGTCAAAAGACGACCGTGGTCCGAAACCCCAGCCCCTTAACCCTAACAGCAGCCTTAAGCCAGCCTCATTTAAAATGGCCCCTTTCACTAAAATATTCACCAAAAATACAAATTCCACCCGAATCCAACGGGGACTGCTGTGTCTCGTTCAGCCGGCACAGGAGCACGTTTGGGAGAAGTTTCGAGTCAATCGGTCCAAAGACCTGGAAGCTATTGAACTAAATCGGCGGGGTATTTTTTCGTGAAAAATGGTCTTTTCTTTAAAATATTCATGTAAAATACAAATTCCACCGGAATCCAACCAAAACTGGCGACCCTGCTTACACCAGTGAGGAGGACATGCCTGATCGATTTCGGGTCAATCGGTCCAGCCAATCACTAACCCTAACCCTAACCCTAACCCTAGCCTCAGCCTTAAGCCAGGCCTCATGAGAGATTGTCCCTCTGACTAAAATATTCACCAAAAATACAAATTTCACCCGAATCCAACGGGGACTGCTGTGTCTCGTTCAGCCGGTACAGGAGCACGTTTGGGGGAAATTTCGAGTCAATCGGTCCAAAGACCTGGAAGCTATTGAAAAAATCGGCCGAGGTTTTGAGGAAAAATGGCCGCTTTTCCTTTAAAATATTCATGTAAAATACAAATTCCACCAGAATCCGACCAAAACTGGCGAGCCTCATTCCACCGGTGAGGAGGACATGCGTGATCAATTTCGAGTCAATCGGTCAAAAGACGACCGTGGTCCGAAACCCCAGCCCCTTAACCCTAACAGCAGCCTTAAGCCAGCCTCATTTAAAATGGCCCCTTTCACTAAAATATTCACCAAAAATACAAATTCCACCCGAATCCAACGGGGACTGCTGTGTCTCGTTCAGCCGGCACAGGAGCACGTTTGGGAGAAGTTTCGAGTCAATCGGTCCAAAGACCTGGAAGCTATTGAACTAAATCGGCGGGGTATTTTTTCGTGAAAAATGGTCTTTTCTTTAAAATATTCATGTAAAATACAAATTCCACCGGAATCCAACCAAAACTGGCGACCCTGCTTACACCAGTGAGGAGGACATGCCTGATCGATTTCGGGTCAATCGGTCCAGCCAATCACTAACCCTAACCCTAACCCTAACCCTAGCCTCAGCCTTAAGCCAGGCCTCATGAGAGATTGTCCCTCTGACTAAAATATTCACCAAAAATACAAATTTCACCCGAATCCAACGGGGACTGCTGTGTCTCGTTCAGCCGGTACAGGAGCACGTTTGGGGGAAATTTCGAGTCAATCGGTCCAAAGACCTGGAAGCTATTGAAAAAATCGGCCGAGGTTTTGAGGAAAAATGGCCGCTTTTCCTTTAAAATATTCATGTAAAATACAAATTCCACCAGAATCCGACCAAAACTGGCGAGCCTCATTCCACCGGTGAGGAGGACATGCGTGATCAATTTCGAGTCAATCGGTCAAAAGACGACCGTGGTCCGAAACCCCAGCCCCTTAACCCTAACAGCAGCCTTAAGCCAGCCTCATTTAAAATGGCCCCTTTCACTAAAATATTCACCAAAAATACAAATTCCACCCGAATCCAACGGGGACTGCTGTGTCTCGTTCAGCCGGCACAGGAGCACGTTTGGGAGAAGTTTCGAGTCAATCGGTCCAAAGACCTGGAAGCTATTGAACTAAATCGGCGGGGTATTTTTTCGTGAAAAATGGTCTTTTCTTTAAAATATTCATGTAAAATACAAATTCCACCGGAATCCAACCAAAACTGGCGACCCTGCTTACACCAGTGAGGAGGACATGCCTGATCGATTTCGGGTCAATCGGTCCAGCCATTCACTAACCCTAACCCTAACCCTAACCCTAGCCTCAGCCTTAAGCCAGGCCTCATGAGAGATTGTCCCTCTGACTAAAATATTCACCAAAAATACAAATTTCACCCGAATCCAACGGGGACTGCTGCGTCTCGTTCAGCCGGTACAGGAGCACGTTTGGGGGAAATTTCGAGTCAATCGGTCCAAAGACCTGGAAGCTATTGAAAAAATCGGCCGAGGTTTTGAGGAAAAATGGCCGCTTTTCCTTTAAAATATTCATGTAAAATACAAATTCCACCAGAATCCGACCAAAACTGGCGAGCCTCATTCCACCGGTGAGGAGGACATGCGTGATCAATTTCGAGTCAATCGGTCAAAAGACGACCGTGGTCCGAAACCCCAGCCCCTTAACCCTAACAGCAGCCTTAAGCCAGCCTCATTTAAAATGGCCCCTTTCACTAAAATATTCACCAAAAATACAAATTCCACCCGAATCCAACGGGGACTGCTGTGTCTCGTTCAGCCGGCACAGGAGCACGTTTGGGAGAAGTTTCGAGTCAATCGGTCCAAAGACCTGGAAGCTATTGAACTAAATCGGCGGGGTATTTTTTCGTGAAAAATGGTCTTTTCTTTAAAATATTCATGTAAAATACAAATTCCACCGGAATCCAACCAAAACTGGCGACCCTGCTTACACCAGTGAGGAGGACATGCCTGATCGATTTCGGGTCAATCGGTCCAGCCAATCACTAACCCTAACCCTAACCCTAACCCTAGCCTCAGCCTTAAGCCAGGCCTCATGAGAGATTGTCCCTCTGACTAAAATATTCACCAAAAATACAAATTTCACCCGAATCCAACGGGGACTGCTGTGTCTCGTTCAGCCGGTACAGGAGCACGTTTGGGGGAAATTTCGAGTCAATCGGTCCAAAGACCTGGAAGCTATTGAAAAAATCGGCCGAGGTTTTGAGGAAAAATGGCCGCTTTTCCTTTAAAATATTCATGTAAAATACAAATTCCACCAGAATCCGACCAAAACTGGCGAGCCTCATTCCACCGGTGAGGAGGACATGCGTGATCAATTTCGAGTCAATCGGTCAAAAGACGACCGTGGTCCGAAACCCCAGCCCCTTAACCCTAACAGCAGCCTTAAGCCAGCCTCATTTAAAATGGCCCCTTTCACTAAAATATTCACCAAAAATACAAATTCCACCCGAATCCAACGGGGACTGCTGTGTCTCGTTCAGCCGGCACAGGAGCACGTTTGGGAGAAGTTTCGAGTCAATCGGTCCAAAGACCTGGAAGCTATTGAACTAAATCGGCGGGGTATTTTTTCGTGAAAAATGGTCTTTTCTTTAAAATATTCATGTAAAATACAAATTCCACCGGAATCCAACCAAAACTGGCGACCCTGCTTACACCAGTGAGGAGGACATGCCTGATCGATTTCGGGTCAATCGGTCCAGCCAATCACTAACCCTAACCCTAACCCTAACCCTAGCCTCAGCCTTAAGCCAGGCCTCATGAGAGATTGTCCCTCTGACTAAAATATTCACCAAAAATACAAATTTCACCCGAATCCAACGGGGACTGCTGTGTCTCGTTCAGCCGGTACAGGAGCACGTTTGGGGGAAATTTCGAGTCAATCGGTCCAAAGACCTGGAAGCTATTGAAAAAATCGGCCGAGGTTTTGAGGAAAAATGGCGGCTTTTCCTTTAAAATATTCATGTAAAATACAAATTCCACCAGAATCCGACCAAAACTGGCGAGCCTCATTCCACCGGTGAGGAGGACATGCGTGATCAATTTCGAGTCAATCGGTCGAAAGACGACCGTGGTCCGAAACCCCAGCCCCTTAACCCTAACCCTAGCCCTAACAGCAGCCTTAAGCCAGCCTCATTTAAAATGGCCCCTTTCACTAAAATATTCACCAAAAATACAAATTCCACCCGAATCCAACGGGGACTGCTGTGTCTCGTTCAGCCGGCACAGGAGCACGTTTGGGAGAAGTTTCGAGTCAATCGGTCCAAAGACCTGGAAGCTATTGAACTAAATCGGCGGGGTATTTTTTCGTGAAAAATGGTCTTTTCTTTAAAATATTCATGTAAAATACAAATTCCACCGGAATCCAACCAAAACTGGCGACCCTGCTTACACCAGTGAGGAGGACATGCCTGATCGATTTCGGGTCAATCGGTCCAGCCAATCACTAACCCTAACCCTAACCCTAACCCTAGCCTCAGCCTTAAGCCAGGCCTCATGAGAGATTGTCCCTCTGACTAAAATATTCACCAAAAATACAAATTTCACCCGAATCCAACGGGGACTGCTGTGTCTCGTTCAGCCGGTACAGGAGCACGTTTGGGGGAAATTTCGAGTCAATCGGTCCAAAGACCTGGAAGCTATTGAAAAAATCGGCCGAGGTTTTGAGGAAAAATGGCCGCTTTTCCTTTAAAATATTCATGTAAAATACAAATTCCACCAGAATCCGACCAAAACTGGCGAGCCTCATTCCACCGGTGAGGAGGACATGCGTGATCAATTTCGAGTCAATCGGTCAAAAGACGACCGTGGTCCGAAACCCCAGCCCCTTAACCCTAACAGCAGCCTTAAGCCAGCCTCATTTAAAATGGCCCCTTTCACTAAAATATTCACCAAAAATACAAATTCCACCCGAATCCAACGGGGACTGCTGTGTCTCGTTCAGCCGGCACAGGAGCACGTTTGGGAGAAGTTTCGAGTCAATCGGTCCAAAGACCTGGAAGCTATTGAACTAAATCGGCGGGGTATTTTTTCGTGAAAAATGGTCTTTTCTTTAAAATATTCATGTAAAATACAAATTCCACCGGAATCCAACCAAAACTGGCGACCCTGCTTACACCAGTGAGGAGGACATGCCTGATCGATTTCGGGTCAATCGGTCCAGCCAATCACTAACCCTAACCCTAACCCTAACCCTAGCCTCAGCCTTAAGCCAGGCCTCATGAGAGATTGTCCCTCTGACTAAAATATTCACCAAAAATACAAATTTCACCCGAATCCAACGGGGACTGCTGTGTCTCGTTCAGCCGGTACAGGAGCACGTTTGGGGGAAATTTCGAGTCAATCGGTCCAAAGACCTGGAAGCTATTGAAAAAATCGGCCGAGGTTTTGAGGAAAAATGGCGGCTTTTCCTTTAAAATATTCATGTAAAATACAAATTCCACCAGAATCCGACCAAAACTGGCGAGCCTCATTCCACCGGTGAGGAGGACATGCGTGATCAATTTCGAGTCAATCGGTCGAAAGACGACCGTGGTCCGAAACCCCAGCCCCTTAACCCTAACCCTAGCCCTAACAGCAGCCTTAAGCCAGCCTCATTTAAAATGGCCCCTTTCACTAAAATATTCACCAAAAATACAAATTCCACCCGAATCCAACGGGGACTGCTGTGTCTCGTTCAGCCGGCACAGGAGCACGTTTGGGAGAAGTTTCGAGTCAATCGGTCCAAAGACCTGGAAGCTATTGAACTAAATCGGCGGGGTATTTTTTCGTGAAAAATGGTCTTTTCTTTAAAATATTCATGTAAAATACAAATTCCACCGGAATCCAACCAAAACTGGCGACCCTGCTTACACCAGTGAGGAGGACATGCCTGATCGATTTCGGGTCAATCGGTCCAGCCAATCACTAACCCTAACCCTAACCCTAACCCTAGCCTCAGCCTTAAGCCAGGCCTCATGAGAGATTGTCCCTCTGACTAAAATATTCACCAAAAATACAAATTTCACCCGAATCCAACGGGGACTGCTGTGTCTCGTTCAGCCGGTACAGGAGCACGTTTGGGGGAAATTTCGAGTCAATCGGTCCAAAGACCTGGAAGCTATTGAAAAAATCAGCCGAGGTTTTGAGGAAAAATGGCCGCTTTTCCTTTAAAATATTCATGTAAAATACAAATTCCACCAGAATCCGACCAAAACTGGCGAGCCTCATTCCACCGGTGAGGAGGACATGCGTGATCAATTTCGAGTCAATCGGTCAAAAGACGACCGTGGTCCGAAACCCCAGCCCCTTAACCCTAACCCTAGCCCTAACAGCAGCCTTAAGCCAGCCTCATTTAAAATGGCCCCTTTCACTAAAATATTCACCAAAAATACAAATTCCACCCGAATCCAACGGGGACTGCTGTGTCTCGTTCAGCCGGCACAGGAGCACGTTTGGGAGAAGTTTCGAGTCAATCGGTCCAAAGACCTGGAAGCTATTGAACTAAATCGGCGGGGTATTTTTTCGTGAAAAATGGTCTTTTCTTTAAAATATTCATGTAAAATACAAATTCCACCGGAATCCAACCAAAACTGGCGACCCTGCTTACACCAGTGAGGAGGACATGCCTGATCGATTTCGGGTCAATCGGTCCAGCCAATCACTAACCCTAACCCTAACCCTAACCCTAGCCTCAGCCTTAAGCCAGGCCTCATGAGAGATTGTCCCTCTGACTAAAATATTCACCAAAAATACAAATTTCACCCGAATCCAACGGGGACTGCTGTGTCTCGTTCAGCCGGTACAGGAGCACGTTTGGGGGAAATTTCGAGTCAATCGGTCCAAAGACCTGGAAGCTATTGAAAAAATCAGCCGAGGTTTTGAGGAAAAATGGCCGCTTTTCCTTTAAAATATTCATGTAAAATACAAATTCCACCAGAATCCGACCAAAACTGGCGAGCCTCATTCCACCGGTGAGGAGGACATGCGTGATCAATTTCGAGTCAATCGGTCAAAAGACGACCGTGGTCCGAAACCCCAGCCCCTTAACCCTAACCCTAGCCCTAACAGCAGCCTTAAGCCAGCCTCATTTAAAATGGCCCCTTTCACTAAAATATTCACCAAAAATACAAATTCCACCCGAATCCAACGGGGACTGCTGTGTCTCGTTCAGCCGGCACAGGAGCACGTTTGGGAGAAGTTTCGAGTCAATCGGTCCAAAGACCTGGAAGCTATTGAACTAAATCGGCGGGGTATTTTTTCGTGAAAAATGGTCTTTTCTTTAAAATATTCATGTAAAATACAAATTCCACCGGAATCCAACCAAAACTGGCGACCCTGCTTACACCAGTGAGGAGGACATGCCTGATCGATTTCGGGTCAATCGGTCCAGCCAATCACTAACCCTAACCCTAACCCTAACCCTAGCCTCAGCCTTAAGCCAGGCCTCATGAGAGATTGTCCCTCTGACTAAAATATTCACCAAAAATACAAATTTCACCCGAATCCAACGGGGACTGCTGTGTCTCGTTCAGCCGGTACAGGAGCACGTTTGGGGGAAATTTCGAGTCAATCGGTCCAAAGACCTGGAAGCTATTGAAAAAATCAGCCGAGGTTTTGAGGAAAAATGGCCGCTTTTCCTTTAAAATATTCATGTAAAATACAAATTCCACCAGAATCCGACCAAAACTGGCGAGCCTCATTCCACCGGTGAGGAGGACATGCGTGATCAATTTCGAGTCAATCGGTCAAAAGACGACCGTGGTCCGAAACCCCAGCCCCTTAACCCTAACCCTAGCCCTAACAGCAGCCTTAAGCCAGCCTCATTTAAAATGGCCCCTTTCACTAAAATATTCACCAAAAATACAAATTCCACCCGAATCCAACGGGGACTGCTGTGTCTCGTTCAGCCGGCACAGGAGCACGTTTGGGAGAAGTTTCGAGTCAATCGGTCCAAAGACCTGGAAGCTATTGAACTAAATCGGCGGGGTATTTTTTCGTGAAAAATGGTCTTTTCTTTAAAATATTCATGTAAAATACAAATTCCACCGGAATCCAACCAAAACTGGCGACCCTGCTTACACCAGTGAGGAGGACATGCCTGATCGATTTCGGGTCAATCGGTCCAGCCAATCACTAACCCTAACCCTAACCCTAACCCTAGCCTCAGCCTTAAGCCAGGCCTCATGAGAGATTGTCCCTCTGACTAAAATATTCACCAAAAATACAAATTTCACCCGAATCCAACGGGGACTGCTGTGTCTCGTTCAGCCGGTACAGGAGCACGTTTGGGGGAAATTTCGAGTCAATCGGTCCAAAGACCTGGAAGCTATTGAAAAAATCGGCCGAGGTTTTGAGGAAAAATGGCCGCTTTTCCTTTAAAATATTCATGTAAAATACAAATTCCACCAGAATCCGACCAAAACTGGCGAGCCTCATTCCACCGGTGAGGAGGACATGCGTGATCAATTTCGAGTCAATCGGTCAAAAGACGACCGTGGTCCGAAACCCCAGCCCCTTAACCCTAACAGCAGCCTTAAGCCAGCCTCATTTAAAATGGCCCCTTTCACTAAAATATTCACCAAAAATACAAATTCCACCCGAATCCAACGGGGACTGCTGTGTCTCGTTCAGCCGGCACAGGAGCACGTTTGGGAGAAGTTTCGAGTCAATCGGTCCAAAGACCTGGAAGCTATTGAACTAAATCGGCGGGGTATTTTTTCGTGAAAAATGGTCTTTTCTTTAAAATATTCATGTAAAATACAAATTCCACCGGAATCCAACCAAAACTGGCGACCCTGCTTACACCAGTGAGGAGGACATGCCTGATCGATTTCGGGTCAATCGGTCCAGCCAATCACTAACCCTAACCCTAACCCTAACCCTAGCCTCAGCCTTAAGCCAGGCCTCATGAGAGATTGTCCCTCTGACTAAAATATTCACCAAAAATACAAATTTCACCCGAATCCAACGGGGACTGCTGTGTCTTGTTCAGCCGGTACAGGAGCACGTTTGGGGGACATTTCGAGTCAATCGGTCCAAAGACCTGGAAGCTATTGAAAAAATCGGCCGAGGTTTTGAGGAAAAATGGCCGCTTTTCCTTTAAAATATTCATGTAAAATACAAATTCCACCAGAATCCGACCAAAACTGGCGAGCCTCATTCCACCGGTGAGGAGGACATGCGTGATCAATTTCGAGTCAATCGGTCAAAAGACGACAGTGGTCCGAAACCCCAGCCCCTTAACCCTAACAGCAGCCTTAAGCCAGCCTCATTTAAAATGGCCCCTTTCACTAAAATATTCACCAAAAATACAAATTCCACCCGAATCCAACGGGGACTGCTGTGTCTCGTTCAGCCGGCACAGGAGCACGTTTGGGAGAAGTTTCGAGTCAATCGGTCCAAAGACCTGGAAGCTATTGAACTAAATCGGCGGGGTATTTTTTCGTGAAAAATGGTCTTTTCTTTAAAATATTCATGTAAAATACAAATTCCACCGGAATCCAACCAAAACTGGCGACCCTGCTTACACCAGTGAGGAGGACATGCCTGATCGATTTCGGGTCAATCGGTCCAGCCAATCACTAACCCTAACCCTAACCCTAACCCTAGCCTCAGCCTTAAGCCAGGCCTCATGAGAGATTGTCCCTCTGACTAAAATATTCACCAAAAATACAAATTTCACCCGAATCCAACGGGGACTGCTGTGTCTCGTTCAGCCGGTACAGGAGCACGTTTGGGGGAAATTTCGAGTCAATCGGTCCAAAGACCTGGAAGCTATTGAAAAAATCGGCCGAGGTTTTGAGGAAAAATGGCCGCTTTTCCTTTAAAATATTCATGTAAAATACAAATTCCACCAGAATCCGACCAAAACTGGCGAGCCTCATTCCACCGGTGAGGAGGACATGCGTGATCAATTTCGAGTCAATCGGTCAAAAGACGACCGTGGTCCGAAACCCCAGCCCCTTAACCCTAACCCTAGCCCTAACAGCAGCCTTAAGCCAGCCTCATTTAAAATGGCCCCTTTCACTAAAATATTCACCAAAAATACAAATTCCACCCGAATCCAACGGGGACTGCTGTGTCTCGTTCAGCCGGCACAGGAGCACGTTTGGGAGAAGTTTCGAGTCAATCGGTCCAAAGACCTGGAAGCTATTGAACTAAATCGGCGGGGTATTTTTTCGTGAAAAATGGTCTTTTCTTTAAAATATTCATGTAAAATACAAATTCCACCGGAATCCAACCAAAACTGGCGACCCTGCTTACACCAGTGAGGAGGACATGCCTGATCGATTTCGGGTCAATCGTCCAGCCAATCACTAACCCTAACCCTAACCCTAGCCTCAGCCTTAAGCCAGGCCTCATGAGAGATTGTCCCTCTGACTAAAATATTCACCAAAAATACAAATTTCACCCGAATCCAACGGGGACTGCTGTGTCTCGTTCAGCCGGTACAGGAGCACGTTTGGGGGAAATTTCGAGTCAATCGGTCCAAAGACCTGGAAGCTATTGAAAAAATCGGCCGAGGTTTTGAGGAAAAATGGCCGCTTTTCCTTTAAAATATTCATGTAAAATACAAATTCCACCAGAATCCGACCAAAACTGGCGAGCCTCATTCCACCGGTGAGGAGGACATGCGTGATCAATTTCGAGTCAATCGGTCAAAAGACGACCGTGGTCCGAAACCCCAGCCCCTTAACCCTAACAGCAGCCTTAAGCCAGCCTCATTTAAAATGGCCCCTTTCACTAAAATATTCACCAAAAATACAAATTCCACCCGAATCCAACGGGGACTGCTGTGTCTCGTTCAGCCGGCACAGGAGCACGTTTGGGAGAAGTTTCGAGTCAATCGGTCCAAAGACCTGGAAGCTATTGAACTAAATCGGCGGGGTATTTTTTCGTGAAAAATGGTCTTTTCTTTAAAATATTCATGTAAAATACAAATTCCACCGGAATCCAACCAAAACTGGCGACCCTGCTTACACCAGTGAGGAGGACATGCCTGATCGATTTCGGGTCAATCGGTCCAGCCAATCACTAACCCTAACCCTAACACTAACCCTAGCCTCAGCCTTAAGCCTGGCCTCATGAGAGATTGTCCCTCTGACTAAAATATTCACCAAAAATACAAATTTCACCCGAATCCAACGGGGACTGCTGTGTCTTGTTCAGCCGGTACAGGAGCACGTTTGGGGGAAATTTCGAGTCAATCGGTCCAAAGACCTGGAAGCTATTGAAAAAATCGGCCGAGGTTTTGAGGAAAAATGGCCGCTTTTCCTTTAAAATATTCATGTAAAATACAAATTCCACCAGAATCCGACCAAAACTGGCGAGCCTCATTCCACCGGTGAGGAGGACATGCGTGATCAATTTCGAGTCAATCGGTCAAAAGACGACAGTGGTCCGAAACCCCAGCCCCTTAACCCTAACAGCAGCCTTAAGCCAGCCTCATTTAAAATGGCCCCTTTCACTAAAATATTCACCAAAAATACAAATTCCACCCGAATCCAACGGGGACTGCTGTGTCTCGTTCAGCCGGCACAGGAGCACGTTTGGGAGAAGTTTCGAGTCAATCGGTCCAAAGACCTGGAAGCTATTGAACTAAATCGGCGGGGTATTTTTTCGTGAAAAATGGTCTTTTCTTTAAAATATTCATGTAAAATACAAATTCCACCGGAATCCAACCAAAACTGGCGACCCTGCTTACACCAGTGAGGAGGACATGCCTGATCGATTTCGGGTCAATCGGTCCAGCCAATCACTAACCCTAACCCTAACCCTAACCCTAGCCTCAGCCTTAAGCCAGGCCTCATGAGAGATTGTCCCTCTGACTAAAATATTCACCAAAAATACAAATTTCACCCGAATCCAACGGGGACTGCTGTGTCTCGTTCAGCCGGTACAGGAGCACGTTTGGGGAAATTTCGAGTCAATCGGTCCAAAGACCTGGAAGCTATTGAAAAAATCGGCCGAGGTTTTGAGGAAAAATGGCCGCTTTTCCTTTAAAATATTCATGTAAAATACAAATTCCACCAGAATCCGACCAAAACTGGCGAGCCTCATTCCACCGGTGAGGAGGACATGCGTGATCAATTTCGAGTCAATCGGTCAAAAGACGACCGTGGTCCGAAACCCCAGCCCCTTAACCCTAACAGCAGCCTTAAGCCAGCCTCATTTAAAATGGCCCCTTTCACTAAAATATTCACCAAAAATACAAATTCCACCCGAATCCAACGGGGACTGCTGTGTCTCGTTCAGCCGGCACAGGAGCACGTTTGGGAGAAGTTTCGAGTCAATCGGTCCAAAGACCTGGAAGCTATTGAACTAAATCGGCGGGGTATTTTTTCGTGAAAAATGGTCTTTTCTTTAAAATATTCATGTAAAATACAAATTCCACCGGAATCCAACCAAAACTGGCGACCCTGCTTACACCAGTGAGGAGGACATGCCTGATCGATTTCGGGTCAATCGGTCCAGCCAATCACTAACCCTAACCCTAACCCTAACCCTAGCCTCAGCCTTAAGCCAGGCCTCATGAGAGATTGTCCCTCTGACTAAAATATTCACCAAAAATACAAATTTCACCCGAATCCAACGGGGACTGCTGTGTCTTGTTCAGCCGGTACAGGAGCACGTTTGGGGGAAATTTCGAGTCAATCGGTCCAAAGACCTGGAAGCTATTGAAAAAATCGGCCGAGGTTTTGAGGAAAAATGGCCGCTTTTCCTTTAAAATATTCATGTAAAATACAAATTCCACCAGAATCCGACCAAAACTGGCGAGCCTCATTCCACCGGTGAGGAGGACATGCGTGATCAATTTCGAGTCAATCGGTCAAAAGACGACAGTGGTCCGAAACCCCAGCCCCTTAACCCTAACAGCAGCCTTAAGCCAGCCTCATTTAAAATGGCCCCTTTCACTAAAATATTCACCAAAAATACAAATTCCACCCGAATCCAACGGGGACTGCTGTGTCTCGTTCAGCCGGCACAGGAGCACGTTTGGGAGAAGTTTCGAGTCAATCGGTCCAAAGACCTGGAAGCTATTGAACTAAATCGGCGGGGTATTTTTTCGTGAAAAATGGTCTTTTCTTTAAAATATTCATGTAAAATACAAATTCCACCGGAATCCAACCAAAACTGGCGACCCTGCTTACACCAGTGAGGAGGACATGCCTGATCGATTTCGGGTCAATCGGTCCAGCCAATCACTAACCCTAACCCTAACCCTAACCCTAGCCTCAGCCTTAAGCCAGGCCTCATGAGAGATTGTCCCTCTGACTAAAATATTCACCAAAAATACAAATTTCACCCGAATCCAACGGGGACTGCTGTGTCTCGTTCAGCCGGTACAGGAGCACGTTTGGGGGAAATTTCGAGTCAATCGGTCCAAAGACCTGGAAGCTATTGAAAAAATCGGCCGAGGTTTTGAGGAAAAATGGCCGCTTTTCCTTTAAAATATTCATGTAAAATACAAATTCCACCAGAATCCGACCAAAACTGGCGAGCCTCATTCCACCGGTGAGGAGGACATGCGTGATCAATTTCGAGTCAATCGGTCAAAAGACGACAGTGGTCCGAAACCCCAGCCCCTTAACCCTAACAGCAGCCTTAAGCCAGCCTCATTTAAAATGGCCCCTTTCACTAAAATATTCACCAAAAATACAAATTCCACCCGAATCCAACGGGGACTGCTGTGTCTCGTTCAGCCGGCACAGGAGCACGTTTGGGAGAAGTTTCGAGTCAATCGGTCCAAAGACCTGGAAGCTATTGAACTAAATCGGCGGGGTATTTTTTCGTGAAAAATGGTCTTTTCTTTAAAATATTCATGTAAAATACAAATTCCACCGGAATCCAACCAAAACTGGCGACCCTGCTTACACCAGTGAGGAGGACATGCCTGATCGATTTCGGGTCAATCGGTCCAGCCAATCACTAACCCTAACCCTAACCCTAACCCTAGCCTCAGCCTTAAGCCAGGCCTCATGAGAGATTGTCCCTCTGACTAAAATATTCACCAAAAATACAAATTTCACCCGAATCCAACGGGGACTGCTGTGTCTCGTTCAGCCGGTACAGGAGCACGTTTGGGGGAAATTTCGAGTCAATCGGTCCAAAGACCTGGAAGCTATTGAAAAAATCGGCCGAGGTTTTGAGGAAAAATGGCCGCTTTTCCTTTAAAATATTCATGTAAAATACAAATTCCACCAGAATCCGACCAAAACTGGCGAGCCTCATTCCACCGGTGAGGAGGACATGCGTGATCAATTTCGAGTCAATCGGTCAAAAGACGACAGTGGTCCGAAACCCCAGCCCCTTAACCCTAACAGCAGCCTTAAGCCAGCCTCATTTAAAATGGCCCCTTTCACTAAAATATTCACCAAAAATACAAATTCCACCCGAATCCAACGGGGACTGCTGTGTCTCGTTCAGCCGGCACAGGAGCACGTTTGGGAGAAGTTTCGAGTCAATCGGTCCAAAGACCTGGAAGCTATTGAACTAAATCGGCGGGGTATTTTTTCGTGAAAAATGGTCTTTTCTTTAAAATATTCATGTAAAATACAAATTCCACCGGAATCCAACCAAAACTGGCGACCCTGCTTACACCAGTGAGGAGGACATGCCTGATCGATTTCGGGTCAATCGGTCCAGCCAATCACTAACCCTAACCCTAACCCTAACCCTAGCCTCAGCCTTAAGCCAGGCCTCATGAGAGATTGTCCCTCTGACTAAAATATTCACCAAAAATACAAATTTCACCCGAATCCAACGGGGACTGCTGTGTCTCGTTCAGCCGGTACAGGAGCACGTTTGGGGGAAATTTCGAGTCAATCGGTCCAAAGACCTGGAAGCTATTGAAAAAATCAGCCGAGGTTTTGAGGAAAAATGGCCGCTTTTCCTTTAAAATATTCATGTAAAATACAAATTCCACCAGAATCCGACCAAAACTGGCGAGCCTCATTCCACCGGTGAGGAGGACATGCGTGATCAATTTCGAGTCAATCGGTCAAAAGACGACCGTGGTCCGAAACCCCAGCCCCTTAACCCTAACAGCAGCCTTAAGCCAGCCTCATTTAAAATGGCCCCTTTCACTAAAATATTCACCAAAAATACAAATTCCACCCGAATCCAACGGGGACTGCTGTGTCTCGTTCAGCCGGCACAGGAGCACGTTTGGGAGAAGTTTCGAGTCAATCGGTCCAAAGACCTGGAAGCTATTGAACTAAATCGGCGGGGTATTTTTTCGTGAAAAATGGTCTTTTCTTTAAAATATTCATGTAAAATACAAATTCCACCGGAATCCAACCAAAACTGGCGACCCTGCTTACACCAGTGAGGAGGACATGCCTGATCGATTTCGGGTCAATCGGTCCAGCCAATCACTAACCCTAACCCTAACCCTAACCCTAGCCTCAGCCTTAAGCCAGGCCTCATGAGAGATTGTCCCTCTGACTAAAATATTCACCAAAAATACAAATTTCACCCGAATCCAACGGGGACTGCTGTGTCTCGTTCAGCCGGTACAGGAGCACGTTTGGGGGAAATTTCGAGTCAATCGGTCCAAAGACCTGGAAGCTATTGAAAAAATCGGCCGAGGTTTTGAGGAAAAATGGCCGCTTTTCCTTTAAAATATTCATGTAAAATACAAATTCCACCAGAATCCGACCAAAACTGGCGAGCCTCATTCCACCGGTGAGGAGGACATGCGTGATCAATTTCGAGTCAATCGGTCAAAAGACGACAGTGGTCCGAAACCCCAGCCCCTTAACCCTAACAGCAGCCTTAAGCCAGCCTCATTTAAAATGGCCCCTTTCACTAAAATATTCACCAAAAATACAAATTCCACCCGAATCCAACGGGGACTGCTGTGTCTCGTTCAGCCGGCACAGGAGCACGTTTGGGAGAAGTTTCGAGTCAATCGGTCCAAAGACCTGGAAGCTATTGAACTAAATCGGCGGGGTATTTTTTCGTGAAAAATGGTCTTTTCTTTAAAATATTCATGTAAAATACAAATTCCACCGGAATCCAACCAAAACTGGCGACCCTGCTTACACCAGTGAGGAGGACATGCCTGATCGATTTCGGGTCAATCGGTCCAGCCAATCACTAACCCTAACCCTAACCCTAACCCTAGCCTCAGCCTTAAGCCAGGCCTCATGAGAGATTGTCCCTCTGACTAAAATATTCACCAAAAATACAAATTTCACCCGAATCCAACGGGGACTGCTGTGTCTCGTTCAGCCGGTACAGGAGCACGTTTGGGGGAAATTTCGAGTCAATCGGTCCAAAGACCTGGAAGCTATTGAAAAAATCGGCCGAGGTTTTGAGGAAAAATGGCCGCTTTTCCTTTAAAATATTCATGTAAAATACAAATTCCACCAGAATCCGACCAAAACTGGCGAGCCTCATTCCACCGGTGAGGAGGACATGCGTGATCAATTTCGAGTCAATCGGTCAAAAGACGACAGTGGTCCGAAACCCCAGCCCCTTAACCCTAACAGCAGCCTTAAGCCAGCCTCATTTAAAATGGCCCCTTTCACTAAAATATTCACCAAAAATACAAATTCCACCCGAATCCAACGGGGACTGCTGTGTCTCGTTCAGCCGGCACAGGAGCACGTTTGGGAGAAGTTTCGAGTCAATCGGTCCAAAGACCTGGAAGCTATTGAACTAAATCGGCGGGGTATTTTTTCGTGAAAAATGGTCTTTTCTTTAAAATATTCATGTAAAATACAAATTCCACCGGAATCCAACCAAAACTGGCGACCCTGCTTACACCAGTGAGGAGGACATGCCTGATCGATTTCGGGTCAATCGGTCCAGCCAATCACTAACCCTAACCCTAACCCTAACCCTAGCCTCAGCCTTAAGCCAGGCCTCATGAGAGATTGTCCCTCTGACTAAAATATTCACCAAAAATACAAATTTCACCCGAATCCAACGGGGACTGCTGTGTCTCGTTCAGCCGGTACAGGAGCACGTTTGGGGGAAATTTCGAGTCAATCGGTCCAAAGACCTGGAAGCTATTGAAAAAATCGGCCGAGGTTTTGAGGAAAAATGGCCGCTTTTCCTTTAAAATATTCATGTAAAATACAAATTCCACCAGAATCCGACCAAAACTGGCGAGCCTCATTCCACCGGTGAGGAGGACATGCGTGATCAATTTCGAGTCAATCGGTCGAAAGACGACCGTGGTCCGAAACCCCAGCCCCTTAACCCTAACCCTAGCCCTAACAGCAGCCTTAAGCCAGCCTCATTTAAAATGGCCCCTTTCACTAAAATATTCACCAAAAATACAAATTCCACCCGAATCCAACGGGGACTGCTGTGTCTCGTTCAGCCGGCACAGGAGCACGTTTGGGAGAAGTTTCGAGTCAATCGGTCCAAAGACCTGGAAGCTATTGAACTAAATCGGCGGGGTATTTTTTCGTGAAAAATGGTCTTTTCTTTAAAATATTCATGTAAAATACAAATTCCACCGGAATCCAACCAAAACTGGCGACCCTGCTTACACCAGTGAGGAGGACATGCCTGATCGATTTCGGGTCAATCGGTCCAGCCAATCACTAACCCTAACCCTAACCCTAACCCTAGCCTCAGCCTTAAGCCAGGCCTCATGAGAGATTGTCCCTCTGACTAAAATATTCACCAAAAATACAAATTTCACCCGAATCCAACGGGGACTGCTGTGTCTCGTTCAGCCGGTACAGGAGCACGTTTGGGGGAAATTTCGAGTCAATCGGTCCAAAGACCTGGAAGCTATTGAAAAAATCAGCCGAGGTTTTGAGGAAAAATGGCCGCTTTTCCTTTAAAATATTCATGTAAAATACAAATTCCACCAGAATCCGACCAAAACTGGCGAGCCTCATTCCACCGGTGAGGAGGACATGCGTGATCAATTTCGAGTCAATCGGTCAAAAGACGACCGTGGTCCGAAACCCCAGCCCCTTAACCCTAACAGCAGCCTTAAGCCAGCCTCATTTAAAATGGCCCCTTTCACTAAAATATTCACCAAAAATACAAATTCCACCCGAATCCAACGGGGACTGCTGTGTCTCGTTCAGCCGGCACAGGAGCACGTTTGGGAGAAGTTTCGAGTCAATCGGTCCAAAGACCTGGAAGCTATTGAACTAAATCGGCGGGGTATTTTTTCGTGAAAAATGGTCTTTTCTTTAAAATATTCATGTAAAATACAAATTCCACCGGAATCCAACCAAAACTGGCGACCCTGCTTACACCAGTGAGGAGGACATGCCTGATCGATTTCGGGTCAATCGGTCCAGCCAATCACTAACCCTAACCCTAACCCTAACCCTAGCCTCAGCCTTAAGCCAGGCCTCATGAGAGATTGTCCCTCTGACTAAAATATTCACCAAAAATACAAATTTCACCCGAATCCAACGGGGACTGCTGTGTCTCGTTCAGCCGGTACAGGAGCACGTTTGGGGGAAATTTCGAGTCAATCGGTCCAAAGACCTGGAAGCTATTGAAAAAATCGGCCGAGGTTTTGAGGAAAAATGGCCGCTTTTCCTTTAAAATATTCATGTAAAATACAAATTCCACCAGAATCCGACCAAAACTGGCGAGCCTCATTCCACCGGTGAGGAGGACATGCGTGATCAATTTCGAGTCAATCGGTCAAAAGACGACAGTGGTCCGAAACCCCAGCCCCTTAACCCTAACAGCAGCCTTAAGCCAGCCTCATTTAAAATGGCCCCTTTCACTAAAATATTCACCAAAAATACAAATTCCACCCGAATCCAACGGGGACTGCTGTGTCTCGTTCAGCCGGCACAGGAGCACGTTTGGGAGAAGTTTCGAGTCAATCGGTCCAAAGACCTGGAAGCTATTGAACTAAATCGGCGGGGTATTTTTTCGTGAAAAATGGTCTTTTCTTTAAAATATTCATGTAAAATACAAATTCCACCGGAATCCAACCAAAACTGGCGACCCTGCTTACACCAGTGAGGAGGACATGCCTGATCGATTTCGGGTCAATCGGTCCAGCCAATCACTAACCCTAACCCTAACCCTAACCCTAGCCTCAGCCTTAAGCCAGGCCTCATGAGAGATTGTCCCTCTGACTAAAATATTCACCAAAAATACAAATTTCACCCGAATCCAACGGGGACTGCTGTGTCTCGTTCAGCCGGTACAGGAGCACGTTTGGGGGAAATTTCGAGTCAATCGGTCCAAAGACCTGGAAGCTATTGAAAAAATCGGCCGAGGTTTTGAGGAAAAATGGCCGCTTTTCCTTTAAAATATTCATGTAAAATACAAATTCCACCAGAATCCGACCAAAACTGGCGAGCCTCATTCCACCGGTGAGGAGGACATGCGTGATCAATTTCGAGTCAATCGGTCGAAAGACGACCGTGGTCCGAAACCCCAGCCCCTTAACCCTAACCCTAACCCTAACCCTAGCCTCAGCCTTAAGCCAGGCCTCATGAGAGATTGTCCCTCTGACTAAAATATTCACCAAAAATACAAATTTCACCCGAATCCAACGGGGACTGCTGTGTCTCGTTCAGCCGGTACAGGAGCACGTTTGGGGGAAATTTCGAGTCAATCGGTCCAAAGACCTGGAAGCTATTGAAAAAATCGGCCGAGGTTTTGAGGAAAAATGGCCGCTTTTCCTTTAAAATATTCATGTAAAATACAAATTCCACCAGAATCCGACCAAAACTGGCGAGCCTCATTCCACCGGTGAGGAGGACATGCGTGATCAATTTCGAGTCAATCGGTCAAAAGACGACCGTGGTCCGAAACCCCAGCCCCTTAACCCTAACAGCAGCCTTAAGCCAGCCTCATTTAAAATGGCCCCTTTCACTAAAATATTCACCAAAAATACAAATTCCACCCGAATCCAACGGGGACTGCTGTGTCTCGTTCAGCCGGCACAGGAGCACGTTTGGGAGAAGTTTCGAGTCAATCGGTCCAAAGACCTGGAAGCTATTGAACTAAATCGGCGGGGTATTTTTTCGTGAAAAATGGTCTTTTCTTTAAAATATTCATGTAAAATACAAATTCCACCGGAATCCAACCAAAACTGGCGACCCTGCTTACACCAGTGAGGAGGACATGCCTGATCGATTTCGGGTCAATCGGTCCAGCCAATCACTAACCCTAACCCTAACCCTAACCCTAGCCTCAGCCTTAAGCCAGGCCTCATGAGAGATTGTCCCTCTGACTAAAATATTCACCAAAAATACAAATTTCACCCGAATCCAACGGGGACTGCTGTGTCTCGTTCAGCCGGTACAGGAGCACGTTTGGGGGAAATTTCGAGTCAATCGGTCCAAAGACCTGGAAGCTATTGAAAAAATCGGCCGAGGTTTTGAGGAAAAATGGCCGCTTTTCCTTTAAAATATTCATGTAAAATACAAATTCCACCAGAATCCGACCAAAACTGGCGAGCCTCATTCCACCGGTGAGGAGGACATGCGTGATCAATTTCGAGTCAATCGGTCGAAAGACGACCGTGGTCCGAAACCCCAGCCCTTAACCCTAACCCTAACCCTAACCCTAGCCTCAGCCTTAAGCCAGGCCTCATGAGAGATTGTCCCTCTGACTAAAATATTCACCAAAAATACAAATTTCACCCGAATCCAACGGGACTGCTGTGTCTCGTTCAGCCGGTACAGGAGCACGTTTGGGGGAAATTTCGAGTCAATCGGTCCAAAGACCTGGAAGCTATTGAAAAAATCGGCCGAGGTTTTGAGGAAAAATGGCCGCTTTTCCTTTAAAATATTCATGTAAAATACAAATTCCACCAGAATCCGACCAAAACTGGCGAGCCTCATTCCACCGGTGAGGAGGACATGCGTGATCAATTTCGAGTCAATCGGTCAAAAGACGACCGTGGTCCGAAACCCCAGCCCCTTAACCCTAACAGCAGCCTTAAGCCAGCCTCATTTAAAATGGCCCCTTTCACTAAAATATTCACCAAAAATACAAATTCCACCCGAATCCAACGGGGACTGCTGTGTCTCGTTCAGCCGGCACAGGAGCACGTTTGGGAGAAGTTTCGAGTCAATCGGTCCAAAGACCTGGAAGCTATTGAACTAAATCGGCGGGGTATTTTTTCGTGAAAAATGGTCTTTTCTTTAAAATATTCATGTAAAATACAAATTCCACCGGAATCCAACCAAAACTGGCGACCCTGCTTACACCAGTGAGGAGGACATGCCTGATCGATTTCGGGTCAATCGGTCCAGCCAATCACTAACCCTAACCCTAACCCTAACCCTAGCCTCAGCCTTAAGCCAGGCCTCATGAGAGATTGTCCCTCTGACTAAAATATTCACCAAAAATACAAATTTCACCCGAATCCAACGGGGACTGCTGTGTCTCGTTCAGCCGGTACAGGAGCACGTTTGGGGGAAATTTCGAGTCAATCGGTCCAAAGACCTGGAAGCTATTGAAAAAATCGGCCGAGGTTTTGAGGAAAAATGGCCGCTTTTCCTTTAAAATATTCATGTAAAATACAAATTCCACCAGAATCCGACCAAAACTGGCGAGCCTCATTCCACCGGTGAGGAGGACATGCGTGATCAATTTCGAGTCAATCGGTCGAAAGACGACCGTGGTCCGAAACCCCAGCCCCTTAACCCTAACCCTAGCCCTAACAGCAGCCTTAAGCCAGCCTCATTTAACCCTCGTGTTGTCTTTACATTTCACCACACACAGAGGGTCACAGTGACCCCCCAGGACAGGACAATGGCAGGGGCGGCTTTGGTGTCTTATCGTTATAGCGCCGCCTAGGGACTATATACAGTATTGCAGCAGTAAATCTAATATGATTGTAGAGGGCAGTGGGTCACAGTGACCCCCCAGGACAATGGCAGGGGCGGGTTTGGTGTCTTATCGTTATAGCGCCGCCTAGGGACTATATACAGTATTGCAGCAGTAAATCTAATATGATTGTAGAGAGCAGTGGGTCACAGTGACCCCACAGGACAATGGCAGGGGCAGGGCCAGGGCCAGGGCTGGTGTCCACAACAGAGGGTCACAGAGACCCCCCAGGACAATGGCAGGGGCGGGTTTGGTGTCTTATCGTTATAGCGCTACCTAGGGACTATACACAGTATTGCAGCAGTAAATCTAATATGATTGTAGAGGGCAGAGGGTCACAGTGACCCACCCAGGACAATGGCAGGGGCGGGTTTGGTGTCTTATCGTTATAGCGCTACCTAGGGACTATACACAGTATTGCAGCAGTAAATCTACTATGATTGTAGAGGGCAGAGGGTCACAGTGACCCACCCAGGACAATGGCAGGGGCGGGTTTGGTGTCTTATCGTTATAGCGCTACCTAGGGACTATACACAGTATTGCAGCAGTAAATCTACTATGATTGTAGAGGGCAGAGGGTCACAGTGACCCCCCAGGACAATGGCAATGTGGCAGGGACAGGGGCAGGGCTGGTTGGTTTCTTATCTTTGTAGCGCCGCCTTTGGACTATATACAGTATTGCAGCAGTAAATCTAATATGATTGAAGAGGGTAGAGGGTCACAGGGACCCCTTAGGACAATGGTAATGTGGCAGGGGCCAGGGCCAGGGCCAGGGCTGGTGTCCACAACAGAGGGTCACAGAGACCCCTCCCAGGACAATGGCAATGTGGCAGGGCTGGTGTCTTATCGTTATAGTGCCGCCTAGGGACTATACACGGTATTGCAGCAGTAAATCTAATATGATTGTAGAGGGCAGTGGGTCACAGTGACCCCCCAGGACAATGGCAGGGGCAGGGACAGGGGCAGGACTGGTGTCTTATCATTGTAGCGCCGCCTTTGGACTATATACAGTATTGCAGCAGTAAATCTAATATGATTGTAGAGAGCAGTGGGTCACAGGGACCCCTTAGGACAATGGCAATGTGGCAGGGGCAAGGCCAATGGCTGATGTCCACAAGAGGGTCACAGAGACCCCCCCCCCCCCCCCCCCCCACCCCAGGACAATGGCAATGTGGCAGGGCCAGGGCTGGTGTCTTATCATTGTAGCGCCATTTAGGGACTATACACAGTATTTCAGTCATATGTCAGTGAGTCAGTCAGTCAGTCAGTCAGCCAGCCAGCCAGCCCGTCAGCCAACATGTCCTGTCCTTCTATCTTCTATCTCCACCACTAATCTCAGCTCCTAAACTGAAATGAGCACAGGTCGGACAGAATGGCAGTGTACATCCTTTGCATATAAATGTCTTGCAACCAAAGCACAAAGTCTGTGTTTTACGGTCCATCTTTGGTGGGCATATCTGACACCTCTTCCTCTTGCTATGTATTCCAGGTGAGCTGACAGCTGATGAGGTGGTGGTGGTGGTGGTCATGGGCTGCCGCTGCTGCTGCTGCTGCTGCTCTCTTTGTTGTTGTTGTTGCTGTCGTTGTCGTTCTTCTTTTTCTGCTTCTGCAGCCTCTACATCCTCATTCTTATCCTCCTCCTCCTCCTCCTCCTCCTCCTCAGGTCGATCACGACATTTAGCGCTACTTGTTCTTCTCTGAACAGCTCTCACGACCGAGGCAGACGCTGCCGTGCGAGGTAGACGCTCCCTGCTTTGGATGAGTGGAGTCACCAGCGCCTTTCCCAGTTGTTCCAGGAACATCCTCCTTTTGTTTCGTTTACCCGACAGCCAGCCAGGTTTGATCTCTCGCCATAACACAAAGGCATTGTACGAAGAAACGTCGATGATGTTGTGAAAGATGACCAAGGGCCAGCGCGCTGTCATTCTTCTACAGCTGTATGTTCCAATCACCTTATCCAAGTTGTCCACACCTCCTTTGTTGCTGTTGTAGTCTAGAACGATGGCCGGTTTCTTGTCTTTGCGATGGCCGCCGCCGCCGCCGCCAACGTCGTTGTCGTCGTCTTTGTCGTCGTCGTGGGGAGCCTCCGTGTGCAACGTGCTCATGAGCATAACGTTCTTGTTTTTCTTTGCCATGTAGGACACCAAAGTGGTGGTGGACGTGAATGCAAACTTTGAGGACAAGACTCGTCTGTTCTTGGATGTCAGCAGCGCCGGCGGGAGTTCGGGCTTGTTTTTTCTAACCGTACCGACCATGGCGATGTTCCTCTCTAAGAGGCGCTGTCCGAGCTCGTAAGAGGTAAAGAAATTGTCACACGTGACGGTTCTGCCGTTGCCGCCCGTCAGTCCCTCCGTGACATCGAGCACAACCCTCATCCCCTGGTTTTTCTCCGAAGCGCCAGAGGTCGGCTTCCCGGTGTAGACTTGCATTTTCCACGCGTAGCTCGACTTTGCATCACACGCCACCCACGTCTTGATTCCATACCTGGCCGGCTTGCTCGGTATATACTGTCGGAAAGGACAACGACCTTTTGTGTGTGTGTGTGTGTGTGTGTGTGTGTGTGTGTGTGTGTGTGTGTGTGTAAGAAGGAGACAAAGGGTGGGAAAAAAAAGAATAAGAATAAGAATAACAAACCAAAAAATTCATCTCAAACTCGCTCACACACACACACACACACACACACACACACACACACACACACACCAAAAGCATTTATTGTATGCCAACAACTACTACTACTACTACTACTACTACTACTACTACTACCTCTGAAGGGAACCAGTTGCTCATCCACCGTTATGTCAGGCCCTGGGTTGTAGAGGTAGGGAAGCCGCTCGGTCCATTTGTCCCACACCTCTCTTACGGCTGCCAGTTTGTCAGCGGCGCGTCTCTCGGGTCTCGACTCGCGATCGTCAAAGCGTAGCATTCTCGAGTAAATGTGAAACACTTTGAGAGGCATGGTGGCACGGAAAATCGCCCTACCGCTCTCCGCGTCCCATAGACTGGCCGCGGCCTCGCCTCGAGACCTGTATACGCCTGCTAGGATCAGCAGCCCTATGTAGGCGTGCAAGTCGATTCGACGCATGTCTTTCCAGCCGTCTCCGTACTTTCGAAAACCCTCCAGATTTGTCATATCTAGCACAATTTTGTCTATCGCCGGTGTGAGAAACATTTGAAACGTTGACACGATGTCGTGGGCATTGGCAACGGCGTACGCGGTGGGTCCCGGTGCCGGTGAGTTTGCTTCTTCTGCTGCTGCTGCTGCTGTTGTTGTTGTTTCCCTTCTTCCCCTCCTCATATATCTGACATCGTCGACATCATCGGCATCGGCATCGTCATCGACATCGGCATCGACATCGGCATCGTGCTGCGCTATTACCCTGCGATGTTTGTAAAATGCCACTGAGGACCATTTGATAGTGTTGTTCTTGGACATGTATATTTCTCCTTGTTCTTGTTCTTGTTCTTGTTCTTCTTCTTCTTCGTCTTCTTCTTCTTCTCCTTCTTCTTCAGCCGCAGCCTCAGCCTCTTCTCCCGCGCGACGACCGTCTTCCTCGCCTTCCTCCCCCGCATCCGATTCTTCCGACACGTCCTCTTCAGAATCAGAGTAGCGTCGCCCGGCGTTTGAGGAAATCTCGTCCAACACCTGTTTAGCCGTGAAACCCGCAGTCGCGGGCGGGTGACATCGCGTTAGTGGAACAGAACAGTACCGATTGGATAATGTCTCCTCAGTTGGACTCGACAGTACTGGTTGGATAACAACGTTACGGTTGGACACAACAGTACTAGCCGGATGCAATCGCGTCAGTCGAACAGAACAGTACCGATCGGATAACATGGCATCAGTTGGACAAAAGAGTACTGGTTGTGTAAGACCATCGATCCAATAGGGGATATACCGTTTAGAGTGTCCGACTGCCGACCGTTCCTCTAACCGGTGATACTGGACTGTACAGAGTGTCTGTCAAGTCTTCCGTTGGGTTGGGTTGGGTTGGGTTGGGTTAGGTTGCTTGGCCACCCCCAGCAAATGTGTGTGTATATATATATATATATATATACTGTATGTGTAAATAGACAGCAGAACAGCTCCGTTTATTCACAACCCTTCTTCTTCTTCTTCTTCTTCTTCTTCTTCTTCTTCTTCTTCTTCTGTGTACAGAGTCTGCGTACTGCACCAAAGCCCATGACCATGGCGTGCCCTGTCCCCGTGTACACGGTGGTGGATAAAGTGTTGGAAGAAATGCTGAAGGTGGAAGCGGACAAAGCCCGCAGCCCGGGCTCGATCGAGTGGACTTCGCGCGTCCAGATGTTGGAGGCGTACAAGCACGACGTAGCAGAGAGACACCGGTGTATCGGAGGTTATCTGGATCGCTTACTTCCAGAAGATTCGCACGTCCCTCTCCTCTGGTCTTACTATCAAAGTAAGATGAATCCGGTCGAGTTGATGCACAAAGTCATCGATCGCTACCTCGAGAGCGAGGAAAGCGCAATGAAATTCCTACGGGTCTTATTTCAGGTGGACGAGCACTTGTACGCAGAGCTGCTGGAACGCGGACCCCGGGGGAAGTTTGGTGAGTGTTGTGTTGTGTGCTGCTACTGAGCTCATTAATCGGGGCCTGGATGGAATACGATCAGCCACACGCCGTTTGACTAAAGTCTAAAATAATATTTCTGCACGTTTGTTTGTTTGTTTGTTTGTACGTACGGTCTCTTTCAGTCAGGAGAGATCCTCCCCTTGTGGAATTGACAGAGAAGGTGCGTTCTGCGCTCGGCGACAAGGTGGCGCTTCTCAAGACCGTGACGACGACGCCGCTTTACAGGAACAAGATCGTGAACGTCAAGTGCGCCCTGGATGTACTGAAGACACACGGTCAGCTGCTTCCAGAGGAATATGCCGAGTTCGGGTTAAACGAATGCAATACCCTCGCTATGACTCGGATACTGCACAAACTGTGCAGCGACACTACCGTCCCTCGAGCCAACCGGGAGTTCATCTCGTTGGTGGTGGCCTCCTTTAACATGCACGCCTTTGACCTTCTAGGGATGTCTATGAAAGATGTGCTAGTGTTTGTCAAGTAAAAAAAAAAAAAGAAATGAATAAAATCTCACTGTACTAATCTACATGTCATGATGTCGATGTGTGTTACAAATGAAATAAAACTATATTGTTGAACTGAAGAAACTTGACTGGTTGCGTCATTTGGACAGTATAAAATCAGTCTCAGCAGACAGAGATATCTCAGTCTCAGCATTCTGTCTCTCATTCAGAGAGCTTAATTCTACTCTTGGACGTGTTTTCGTCTGTTATAATGGACAAGTTTGTCGAGACCAAGTTGAGAGAGTGGGGTTTTGAGCGTCATATCCCAAACTTTACATCTGAAGAGATTGACACACAAACGTTCCTGAGTCTGACAGAGGAAAGCAACAGACCCTTGCTGAACAAGTTGTGCGGAAAGATCGGACCCTCTGCATTGCTTAGAAAACGTATCCAACGCTTCAAAATGGAAAGCGACGGGCATGACAATGACATGAATACAGAAGACTGAGGAGGTAAGACTCAGAGTAACAACCTGTGTTTGTGATGTGTAATTGTTACCCTCGATCCTTGATCGTAAAACAAGTCATCTCCGTATTTTATTTGTTTTTTTATTTATTTATTTTTTTTTTTTACTACAGCTCCCAGCTCTAAGAAGCCTCTCGGGTCGCCCTAAGAAGCCTCTCGGGTCGCCCTAAGAAAGCCACTCGGGCCGTGCTGAGAAGCCACTCGTGTCTCAAGTATTGTGTAATGTGATGTGATGTGATGTGCTTTGCTGAACTGAATAAAAACAAAAAAACTCTACCACTTTTGGCCTCGTATTTTATTCTTCAGTCTTCTTCTTCTTCTTCTTCAAACACAGGGGAAACTTTGGTATCTGGAGAGGAATTGAACTGGGGAGGTTGGGTGCCTGGAGATCAGATGATGGGGGGGGGATTTGGGTGATGGCAAACTTTGGGTCTCACACTACAGCTCCCAGCTCTAAGAAGCCTCTCGGGTCGCCCTAAGAAGCCTCTCGTGTCTCAAGTATTATGTGATGTGATGTGATGTGATGTGATCTGATGTGATGTGCTTTGCTGAACTGAATAAAAGCAAAACTCTTTGGCCTCGTATTTTATTCTTCAGTGTTCTTCTTCTTCTTCTTCAAACACAGGGGAAACTTTGGCATCTGGAGATAATTTAACCGGGGAGGTCGGGTGCCTGGAGATCAGACGAAGGGGGGAGAACTTGGGTGATGGCAAAGTTTGAGTCTCACTGGAAAATGGTCAAAAAAATGTAGACGGGATAAAAAGGGGGGGGGGGGGGGGGGTCTTTTTAAAATCCACATCCGAACCTGTCCAGGTCCACAAGGCCGTGTGCAGGTCCACAAGGCCGTGTGCAGCCTGTGTGTATTGGCTGAGAACTTTTCTGTTGCGTTTTCAAGCACCCTTCTACTTTCTCGGCCACCAGATGTCGCTGTGTGTCATGTCATTCGGTTTACCGGGGACGTTGGGTGTCAAAAGGGTGACAAAAGGCAGAGGGGGGGTGGGGGTAATGGCCGCCTCTGCCAGACACACCACGTGGTAATTATTAAGGGGGGGTGGGTCACCCCGACCCGAAGGGGGGTGACAAAAGGCAGAGGGGGGGTGGGGGTAATGGCCGCCTCTGCCAGACACACCACGTGGTAATTATTAAGGGGGGGGTGGGTCACCCCGACCCGAAGGGGGGTGACAAAAGGCAGAGGGGGGGTGGGGGTAATGGCCGCCTCTGCCGGACACACCACGTGGTAATTATTAAGGGGGGGGGGTGGGTCACCCTGACCCGAAGGGCAACCAACGGTCGTTGACAGTCGTTTGGGAGACGCGCGGTCATTATTACGGGGGGGGGCATTGGAGGGTCCCTGGAGATCAGAGGCAGTGTGACAGATGTGTTTTATTCATGCGCTACCACTCATCTACTGTCAACGGTCGTGCGTGACAAAAGGCAGAGGGGGTAATAGCGGCCTCTACCGGACACACGCGGTAATCATTAAGGGGGAGGGCCACCCTGACCCGAAGGGCAACGCAAGGGTTAACCGGATGCCATGACATAGCGACATCTGCTGCCCCAAAAAGGAGGAGGGTGCGCGAAAATGCAACACAAAAATCCTCACCAAATACACATACGCTGTGTACTGGCTTGTGTACCTGGTTGGTCAGAAGGTGGTTTCTGAGCAAAGGAAAAAGGCCCTGTAAACGCATGAAATGTGCCATATTATCCCTGACATAATTACCAAGCATGTCTGTCTCTACCATTGAATGTACCAAAAGCCAAAGCTCAGGCTCATCCCCAGAATCACAATCGGGACCCTTTGCTGAACATGTAGGTTGCACTACAGGTTTATCCGTCACATATGCCAGGTTGTCTTCATCTATTATCTTTATAAATCTGTTCTTCCTCTCCCTAACAGATACATCCTGCTCTCGGATACACTGTAAAAGGTGTGAGGTCCACCATACAATGTCGCCGCAATGACATGGGCACGATCATGAACGTACTGGAGAACTGTCCTTTCTTTGGCCTGTTGGACAAGAGGGCTGTGGGCAACATTCAGATTCTGAGATCCCCCGATCACACATGGCTGCCCAACAACCTTCCCTGTAACCTTATGTCTGATATGACGCCATCGGATGGAGTTCATATGATTGTGGCTTTTACGTGTACTCCCCAACCAAACTATCCCATAAGAACCATAAGGCCTCGAAATGAAGTCTTCACTATCCGCATAGATCTATACTCGGGCGATAAAGGGGTTCGTGTGCTCAATGTCCGTAGGAGCCGGGAATTTAATCTCTTGTTGATGGTGGTGGACCCCACAAAGACAGTAAGGGAATCGTTAAAAGATGACGGTCGTTTCAACTCAGAAGTACTTGAGGGTCGCTACACTCACCTCAAATCTACACACGGGTTGGTCCCCGCTGATCAATTTGGAGACGTTCTGGAACGTAATTGTACGTACGGGATACATTGCAAACCACCCATTGGTTTTCGGTCCTATCAGTGAACATATAGAGCCACACTGGCAGTCTGAAGACGCATGAGAAGATTCCCGAATAGCTGGGACTACGGTGAACAAAGAAGCGCACACATGTCTCATCATCGTCATCAGACATTCACACTTGTTTCTCTGGCCAAGCATCCCCAACTTTGCCGTCCTGGCTGTGTCACATGTTGGATGTTTTTCAAATGATGATGTTGATGTTGATGTTGATGTATGATGTTTATGAACCCCAATAAATTATTCCCGTGCATAAAGTATAGCGTGTGGTGTCTACGTAAATTGTGTCTCAAGGTAACCCAAGAGGAAAAGCTCAACCTCAGTCTAGAGTGTGGTGCTACCTTTACTATACGTTTGCGTTTGGTTTTCTGTCCTATAAGCGGGCGCATTTGGTTGCAGTCACGCGTTGTCACACAGAGTCTTTACCGTCCCCTATGGACTGGTGGAGGCGAGTTCAGAGATATCTAACCACCGCTGAAACATCCTACCTCAGTAATGTAGACAAATGGCAACAATAGTCGTAACTTCACCAGTCTGAACCAGAGGCAAAGACATATCGACCATTGCCGCACACCAACCACCTGATACCATGAACGTCCTCCGAGTAAAACGACTCGACTACATAAAAGATTCATTTGGTAACATGGATAAAGTGCACGCCGTTACAGGAGTTCTCTATGCCTATGGGAGGATAACATTCGAAGACATGGAGAATATCCACTCTATGGAGGATGCTCGTGACAAGACCAAGTTCTTAATCGATAATGCTCTGGGGAAGGGAGACGGTACCAGCAATGTGTTCATGAGAACCTGGGAGAACTTCCTATATGGACGTACATACTCCTCCCCGTATGATGGTATGTCGCCTAAGGAAATATTTGCCATCTTGGAGAATCTCACCAGTGAGGAGATGAAGATGTTCAAGTTTCACTTGGGTCGCATAGAACTCCACTGGCGAAGACCCATAAGTGACAGTGAATTGTGTCGTACGGTTGATATAACCCAGCTAGCAGACACCATCTCGCGGCGCTTAGCAGATGACGCACGAGATGTGATGATAACCCTGATGAAAGATATCAAGCGCGATGACTTGGTGGAAGAAATCACTTTGAAATACTGACTGCCGCCAGCGCCTATAGTCAGCCAAAAACTGACTCTTTTTTTTTCTGGATGCAGCGAAGCTACCGACGTAAACGCGGCATTGATGATGTGTTGAATAAAAGAGTCTAACCAAAACTTATCAACCTTTAGTTTGTCATTCTGTACATGATACGTTAGTTGACCATCTTCGGCTAAGACAGCCGACTGAAGTGTGGTGAAGCTAGTTCGGAGATATACAACCACAACTGAAAAATCCTACCGTGGTAATGTATAAAAAGGCAACGTTAACCTTAACCTCACCAGTCTGAAGCACGTGCAAAGATACATCGACCATTGCCGCAGACCAACCAACCAACCAACCACCTGATACCATGAACATCCTCCGAGGAAAACGACTCGACTACATAAGAGATTCATTTGGTTACATGCGTAGAGTACAGACTGTTACAGGAATTCTCTGTATGTACGGGAGGCTAACACTCCAAGAGAAGGAGCATGTCAACTCTATGGAGGATGTGTGTGAAAGGACCAAGTTCTTAATCGATAATGCTCTGGGGAAGGGCAATGGTACCAGCAATGTGTTCATGAGAATCTGGGAGGAACACCTATATGGACGCACATTCTCCTCACCATATGATGGTATGTCACCTGAGGAAATAATTGCCGTCCTGGAGAAGCTTACCAGTGAGGAAGTGGAGATGGTCAAGTTTCACTTGGGTCTAATACAACTCCACTGGCAAGTACCCATAAGTCACAGTGCATTGGATGATATGGTTGATATAACCCAGCTAGCAGACGCCATCTCGCGGCGCTTAGTAGATGACGCACGAGATGTGATGATAACCCTGATGAAAGATATCAAGCGTGATGACTTGGTGGAAGAAATCACTTTGAAAAACTGACTTTTTTTCCCTCCTGGATGCAGCAAAGCTGCCGATGTAAATGCAGCCACTGTGATGGAGAATGTGGTGAATGGAATCGAGGACCTTGACAGAGAAACTCTGAAATAGGTTCATATGGACTTTGCGTCTACCATGCAGTACCTCTAAACACATCGAGACTGCCACTGACCTCACACGAGTACTCACGGAACACGTGGAGCCTGACACGCTCACATACCTGAAAACCATCTACAAGACACCGACTGGGATTGCACAAAACCGACTCGGCCACCGGACTGAACACGTACACGCTTTGGCTGAGTGGCTGACCATTCTTTACAATTACGAATAAAGGATTACAATGATGCCACTTTGACATATTTGTTACACTCTAGACTGTTGATTTCTTCTACATGTATTCCATTGATGACATGCACAATAAAAGACTCTGATAAAACCTTCGCCTTCCACTGTCTGTCTCTTATATGATACATAACAAAGTAAACATATTCAGAGGTTAACATGGATGTAGGGTGATAAGAATATATATGGGAAGATATAGTCACTGACTTGTCAAAGTGTGTACAGCAGCGGGCTTAGTCCTCTCGAGTTTTATTTCATGTATAGACGCAGTTGACAGTGACCCTGAACGAGGTCCGACTATTACATTTCGTACGCCTGCAGTTGTCACTGGCCCGTTTAAGCATATATCACTTTATTTCATGTTCCTTTTGTTGTGGTGTACAACAAAGAAAACACAACACAGATAGATACGTCTGGAAAAATCTCAACCTTTATTTTGTTATTCTGTACATGATGCATTTGGGGGCCATCTTCGGCTAAGACAGCAGACTAAAGTGTGGTAATACATTTGTTATACAATGTTCGTGGTTGGTTTTCTATCGTATTCTCGATAGGCGTCGTGAACGCTCACTTTGCTGACAGGTTGTCTCATGTCATCCAGGTCTCGTTGCACAGCCAGAGTTAACACCTGCCTGTTGATATAAGCAGACGCGTTTAGTTGCAGTCCCACGTTGTCACACAGAGTCTTTACGGCCCCTATCAACTTCTGCACATCGAGTCTTCCTCGAAGCGCTCCCAGTAGGTACCGCAGGTCGGCTCTTTGCATTTCGGTGGAGGTCAGTTCGTTCTTGAACTTGAGATATTCGGCGTTTTCCCTTGAGGTTGTGTTCAGGGACTCCTTGAGAAGAACTATGTTTGCGTCTAGGCTTGCTATGGATCTCGAGACAGTGTTTATTGCAATGTCCACCTCGGCCTCCTCTTTCTTCCTTATCAGGGTTAGGTTTTTCTCTTGTTCCAGCGGGTGCATGTACAGGGAGGTGAAAAAGTTTACCCCGCAGGAAAGTACAAAGTCTGTCAAGGCACACAATCCCCGGGCTATGCTACACGCGAAGCCACTGCTGCACATTTTTGGAGTGGAGTGGAGTGAGGGGGGAGGAGGGGTCTTCTGTGTTCAAGGAAACTCTCTGGCCATTGCCAGTAAAGCTTTCCCCCGTCTAATAAGGGTGTACATCTTAACACTGGAGGATTCGAGAGTACCGCGTGCTTTCGAATATCCTGTTGAAAATAGGATTGATTATATGCGAGGTAGTCTGGATTGGATTGCAGGCGAATATCCCAGTTCCGCTGATTCTGGGTGCTAGCCTGTCGACCAACGTTTCGCGGGTCACGTCGCCGGCACACATGAGTTTCTTGTCGGATGTCAACCCTATACTGTAAGTACCGCTGAAGGCCACCCCCAGCGTCGGCTGCATTATGTCGGTGGCGCGCTTGTCTCCGTTGACTCTCTCCACAGTATCTTTGAACGGGTCTCCGATGGGATCGAGTACACCCTTCTCAAATTCGACCATGTGAAGGGTGTTACAGAACAGCTTATGATTACTGTGCTCCTTGAGACGATGTCTGCCGCCGGTGTGCTTATTACCCCTGAGCACCGAACTGAAGGGATGTAGCAGAGTTGGCATACAGGTGTACGCTTCAGCTCGCATCATAGGGTCCACTGCGACGACCCCGTTGAGTCTTTCGGAGCGACCGGTCGTGAAGATGTACGGTCTACGGTACCCGCTCGCGCTCTCGGACTCGGGACAGAACCCGTTGAAGGTGTCCGCTACCACCATGTCAAAGGGACTGCCGGTGTTGATGTGCACGTCTCCTCCTCGTACGTCTTTCATGTACAGATTGGGGATGTACACCCCGGGTGATTCTAGCGTCTCTGGTATCACAGTGGACTCGCAGTATTGGTTGACCGTGTGCACCTGATGGGTGTTGTGGGCCGTGGGTTTGCAGACAATCTCAGTGCCTAGCGTGTACAGAGCGGACTTTTGCTGCATGAGGGCGACGCCGCATCCCGTGAAACGTACACCCCTGAACAGTAGGTAGGACATGCCCGAGTAGTATTTCGTGTCGTAGTGATTTTGTATGACGCTGTGTGTCAACAGGGTGCTGTAATGAATCCCCAGTAACACTTTGGCTAGGTTGTTGCTGATGCCCGCAAGGTTCTGCAGTCTGATCGCCCACATGTAGGTGACGACGGACGTCTCGTCAAATCCCGTGTCGGTGCAGTACTCGTGTTTCAGTGCTGTAGGTTCAAAGTGTTCGCTGACGTCGACCGCTTGCTGCTGCGCAACCTTGGAGAAGTAACAGGTGCCGTTCAAACGAGCCACGGTGAGAATCTTGCAATTGGTCAGTTTCAACTCGTTGGTTAGATTTGGGTCTTGTTCTCTGTATTGGATGATGGTGCGGGTAGTGGCGTTAGGTACAGACTTTTCATTGCGGTACACTCGAGCTCCTAGGGCTGGGAGGATGATCCAGTACATGAGATTGCAATAGTCTACCTCGTCCAAGGTGAAGGTTCGTGGGTAGCCGTAGTCCGTAATCGCAGAGCTGTCGCTTGACGTGACGTTAAAACACGATGGCATGGAGGCTATCACAGAGTTGTTTCTATTCCCGACTATACCCTTCAACAGTCCAATCAGACCGTTCATCAATCCCTCCACTTGTACCAATACGGTACGTTCCTGCGCGACAATGGTGCCTGCCATCTCTTTCTCCGTGAGAACGCGCCGTATGTAAACGGCGCAAATGGGGTCGGCCAGCCAAGACCAATACAATCTTCCTTGTGTCCAGGTTGAGTTGTCGACCAGCTGACTGTACTTCTCTCCCTGCAAGACACAACCTCTCAGTGCAAGCATCGAGTCTATACCCTGGTTGTAGTGAAGCGCGTCCTCAAGGAACGGCAAGTTGTCCTTCACCCGTTTTGCGTGCTGTGTATCGCCAAAGTGAGTGAGTAGCTCGCTGCCAATCTGAGCGATTTCGTTGTCGATGTTGTTCATGGACGAGGAATTGAAAAGGGTCACACGGGGCCTGACGGACCAGCGCTCTGGCGCGATGGATCCGGTGCCGTTGCGCGGTGGGCAAGGTACCACCATGTTGCGGGTGTCAAACTCGAGCACCGAGGCCGGGTTCTTTATCTTACTGTACCAGTCTCTGCTGCGCGCGAGACGGGACAGTTGGTGCACGGGAATGCCGTTTTGATTCGTTCTCGTCAATGCGTTCACATCGAATTGCAGTCTCGCCCGACGCTCCTCGGTGAAGAGCTCTATCGGGTTGCCGACGGGATGCACGTTACGAAGACTGACGCACGCGACAGAGCCGTCGTACTGGTGGAGGTACGAAGCGCACGGCGAACGCTGCGCGAGCTGCTTGTAGTTGACTTCGTCGGCGTCTGTCGTGGAAAGCACGTGAGAGGGGTTGATCTGACTCAGAGCGGGTGCCGTGCAGCCGAGCGTAAAGTACTCCCACTTGAAACCTTCTGAGTTACAGAACGCCTTGTGTTCTGTGGACGTGTCTCTGCCGTCACCGTGCTCCATCTGCACCCTGTCCACGGGAACGATGGGAATCCTATCGCTAGGGCCTCCTCCGAGTCGAATGTAGTTCACTTTCATATCGATCGAGCTGTCCTGGAATGAGGATTCGTTGGTGAAAGGTAGGTCCTTGTCACCCAGAGCGTGCTGGGTAACCTGCTGCATGGTGAATTCGTAACCTCCTCCTCCAACTCTGCTGTTCTCGTTGGCCATGGTGTACACGGAGAACTCTGGACTAATCGTCGTGTCCTCGCTGACGATCTGAGACCATATCACCCCGTTGGCGCTTCTCTGGGAGATGACGCGAAACAGAGTGTCCCCTACGATCATGACTTCAGGCTTATCGCTCCCAAGTACCCTACGAGCATTTTCCAGGGCACAGGCTAAAGAGTCGGGTTGTATGTTGATCATACCGCACATGAGCTCGGCGATCACCAATATAGCGTCCAATTTCTCAGCGCGAGTGGCCGTCTTGGTCCTTTGCGCCACCCTGTCTGTCAGGGTGGGCTGAGCGGCACAATATCTGAGCACCTCGATAGTCCTCGTCAGCTCCCAAGAAGTGCCGACTCTGTCCAACTCTCTTCTGATCAGATCCATGGCCACTGAGGGCACCGTGACGCTCAGCAAGCTTCCGAATTGCATCGTGACCACTCGAGACGTGTGCTGGAAGACTTGCCTGTACTCCCTGGTCTGCACTCCGTTGCCGACTGTGTCGTAGGTACCCTGTTGAGCCTCGCGTTGATCTGTGATCCTGTACGTTTTGCAGAATTTCAAGCCCGTGGGCACAGCCTCGTCTGGGACCAACATTTTGTACACAAAGCCGGCAAGCAGACGACTCGTGTGTTTCTGTTGTCTGAACAAGGCAACTCCCATGTGAGCCTGCGCTATCACAACTGTAGCGTCGGCTGAGATTGAAGTGTTGGTGGCCGAGGCTCTGATGATCTTATCGACGATGTACTCGGCGAAGGCACCGTTTGGTTCAGCTAAGAAATTGGGTGCTTTCACCAATCGCTTGACCGTTTCCAGCGGTTTCAGGGTGTAGCTGCTCGGGTCCATGGTTACAACACTCATGATGATGATGATGATGATGATGGTGATGATGATGTAGGTAATCCTGTGTGTTTTTACAAGCAACCTGGGCTGGCAACAAGTCTACAGATGAACATACATGGACAAATATTTTAAACCGTCTACGATTTAGACAATGTCTATGGTGTGACGCAGTCTGTTTTTGCGATGCAGGCTATAAGGTTCCTTCACTTGCACTCCATGTGATGTAACGGGGAGCTTATTAAGCGCTCGATACATTTCTTGCGAGCACCTGTCATGGTACATTAGTAAACTTGAATCGTTTCCGTGTTGTCTCAGCATGCTTTCCGCGACAATCACGTCTGTTGCCACATCGATCGCGTTGCGTTTGAGCTTGGAAAGTTTGACTACACGTGCCCGTGTATTTGCATCGGTTTCTTCTCTTTCTTCCTCATCACTGTCGTCATCGTCATCGTCGTCATCATCGTCACTATCGTCCTGGAGGTAGTAGTAGTAACCGTTCCCTTGACTTGTCTGTGTCTGCCTGTTACTGCAGAGACAACATAAAGCTCTGAATAACATCCAGAACATCTTGGATACTCGGCTCAGCACGGCTAAGGCAAGCTGACCCGTCTCAGACTGTAATTGTTGTAAGTATTACGAGACCCGGCCACAAAGGGAGGGGTGGACGACGATGGCAGCTACAAATAGAGAGCAGATAGTCCGTCACGAAAAGGAACTCGCTGAGGCTGCTTTAGAAGACAGGGGAAATTCCCAGGCACTAGATAGGTTCAGGAAATCAGAGTTTGGTCAACCTGAACGAGATCATTCTCGCTCCGCTGATGTCAAATACGATGAACATTACGGACTCGTCCCAATCCATCGAGACGTGGAATCCTGGGTGTACGTAAGTGACGATCCACAACTGGCCGTAGCGATAGAGGAGATTGTCAACACATTCAGTCCAGCGCTCTCTTTGGAGCTGCTGCTTTACAATGTATTGGGGAGCAACAGTGAGAGCGCCACGTGCTTGGTGCGATACCTCATCAACTACTACTCCTCCTCCACTCACGTATGCGAACACATCAAGACCACCCTGAGGAACATGATCAGATGGACAGTGTTGGCAGGTTTCGTGCCTTGTATGTTCTTGCCTTGGAAGAAACTCAGATCTCTAGGCCTTGGGTTGTCAGGGAAGGCTACCGTTGCCAACCTAGTCGCGTCCCACCCGGCCGTTCACAAAGATGCGCACAGTGGTAGGCCCTCAGGTCATGATTGTGACAGGTTCAGCGGTCGTAAACGGAGGAGAAGTGAGAGGTGCGACAGACGGTGTAAGTCTGGTCACCTGGGCAGAGGTAGACGCACACAGTGCGAGCCTTGCTTCAGGACAGTGCCGGATGGCATCAGCCCCCCAGAGGCAGCGGCTGAGGCCGTGCAGGAACGAGAGGCTCACGAACAGGCTCTGTCGTCGGTGTTGGACGTGTCGCTCGATCAACTTGCGGACACTCTAAAACTGTTGATGAGTAATTCGGTGCCCAAGACGCAGGTCTCCGTGGTGTGCAAGATCATCCGAGACTGGGTCAAGCGGGACATGTTCACGCTCAAGCGAGACCCGATCAGAGAAACAGAGCTAAAGATGGCAACCGTAAGCCTGTGGGGTATGATGAAGAACTTTGAACACGGTCGATGTCCACTCATACCCGAGTGCAGGGCTTCGAGCTGTTTGGCCTTCTACGATAAGGAAACGGACCTTGTAACCACCACTGTAGACGGGGTGCTCTATAGGCACATCTCCACGTGGGATAGTTGCTGGTCGCAAGGTCCCCCAGGTCTATCGTCGTTGGCCAAGAGAGCTCACCTGACGGTCAAGAGTTGGGCTACGCTCTTTCACAAAATCCTACAAGGGCTGACCATGGCCTCCACCAGACACGTGTACACTAGCACAGGCGCAGACCGGTCATCTTTGACACACCTGGCAGACGTGATGCTTGCATCCCGCGGAGAGCAACAGCGTGCAGGGCTTTCGGTTTCAGGCAACGCGCACGGTAAACCGCTGCTGGACAACCTGTCTCGCTTTCTGGCCAGCGATCAGCAGCACGATATGTTTGGTATGAGCGCAGTTGAACTACCGGATATGTTTCTGAGATCCGGGGTGGGGACTACAGTCTCTGAACACAAGTCAGCGAGTGTCTCGCACAGCCTGAGTAAAATGATGTCTTCGATGATCTCCGAAGGCAAAGAGGTCCTGCTTGTCAGGCAATTTCTTGGGGAGGTTACTAGACACCCTCGTCTGGCCTTGGAACGTCTCAGGTGTGATTGTAAGGATCACGCTTTACTCCAGATGGCGGAGAGTGTTGTGAGGCAGCTGGAAGATGTAATCGGCGAGGGTGGTGTTGGTGGCGGCGATACCAAACACGTAACAGAGCTTGGTTCCGATGTAAAACTTGTGTGCAATTATCCGTCTTCTGTCACCGTTGCCCACTTAGAGGAGACCCTAAGCATGTGGACTAATTTCTGGAGGAGCGCTCTGTCCGGGTTCAGCCAGTTCAACAGGAGACACAATACAATACAGTACAACAACAACAGGGATACGGTGAGAGAGCTGGAGTCTGGGTCACCTGTGCACGTCTTCCACTGCATGCTGGTGACACTGTTGAACACTTCGGGAGTAATATTCGCAGACAGCCTGTCCGGGAGAAAGCCTGACTCTTCACTCACGGTCAATGACATTATGCTCACACGGGACTCTCTGCACCCGACGGCATACGGGTTACTATTGGCCAACAAGCTGGGTCTCAGGCCCTCGGATGTAAAATGTGGAGATGAGAAAGACAACGGTGGTACGGAGATGGCGTCGCCCTCGGCTACATCAACGAGCAACCTCGCCTTTGACTGTCGACCTCATGTCGCACAAGAGGTGGATCCTGTTGAGCTTCAACAAGGGGTCGAAATTGCAAAGGGGATCTCTGGTGTACAGTCGGCAGGATCCCAACGGAAGGACTTGCGGCACACGCTGAACCGCGACTATCGTTGAACCACTGCCGTGCTGCATAGACACCTCCATGGTCAATTGAATCATTAGGGCTGCACGTAGTTTGATGGTGATCAAGAGAGAAAGTAGAAGCAGCACCGCCACCGCCTCCAGCAGCAGCATCACCAGCAGCAGCAGCATCACCAGCAGCAGCAGCAGCAGCAGCAGCAGCAGCAGCAGCAGATGGTTCATCGTGGGACATGACCTCCTGAGCAAGGACGGGCTGTAGGTGTCCTGAGACCGGAGAAATGGATTTAGATGATCCGTCTCGATCTTTGTGGTGCAGGAGTATGGGATTTGAGTTAGAGAGACTGCGATGACGACGGCATCTGTTGTATGTGATGTTCATTCTTTTGTTGATGTGTTGATGTCTTGATTTCGTCCTGGTTTGCATTCCCCGATTAAAGTTTGCATGTACACCATTTGTGTCTCCCTCTTTTCCTTCTCGAACCCTTTGTTGTGTGCTGGACACGGTACTAAAACGAGAAGCCCGAGGTGTCAGAGGTTTCTTTTCCTTAGGTGCCACAGAGATATCGTCCTCCTCCTTCACCATGTTACACATCGTACGCTTAACCCGAACCTTGCACTCCTGATGGTGTTCAGCTTGCCTGTTAGAAACATCCCCATTATGATTATCAATATCCTCATCGCCATCATCTTCATCGTCATTGTCCCCATCATCATATTCATCATTGTCCCCATCATCATTGGCCTCATCATCATCACCACCACCACCACCCTGACCAGTTAGACCGTACTTTGCTAATCTGAGAAATTCCTCTGTACAGTTTCTGTTGGGCTGAGATAAGAGCAGCTGAGACTCAGGATCCAGAAGGCATGACTGGAGAGACTGGTTATCTATTGTAATCGTAACCAACTTGTGTTTCGAGTAAAGCTCGGCTCTCCCATTGACCATCCAGAGGGGTTCCAAGCTTAGCTCTGTCAGGTCTGCCAGTGAAACTCTTATCCAGAACGACCTTTTGTTTGATGCCATCTGCGTGTACAGGGCTGTCTCTATTGGTACGCACTTGTCACGCAGTGCTTGAACAAACATGTTGATCTGTTGAACTGGATCTGTCTTTACTCCTGCGCACTTTTTGTGTTTCTCCGTGGGTCTGTATTGCACAAAAGCGTAATCCTGACCTAGTGACGCTACTCCAATTAAGTAGTCGAGTGTCACCACGTCTTCTTGTACAGTTTCCAGAATCCTATCAGACTCTTGACCGGGATGTTGATGATTATGAGGAGGAGGAGGAGGAGGAGGAGGAGATACAGGAGAGGAAAATGGTAACGTGCGAGGTTGGTACGAGTAAGCGAACATGATCTTTACTTTCCCAGGTTTACGGCTAGAAACTCAAATGTTCTGTCTAGAGTGCTAGAGAACTCGTGGTCTGAAAGGAAGTGTTTCAGGTTTAACTCAGCAAGACTTTGCCCAATCTCGCATGTACTCTCTAAACCTCGAGGTCTGTAAATAGGGTCCTTCCAACCTGTACTCTCTTCCACTATCCACCTAGTTGCATTTGAGAGATCCAAAGATTGCCAGGCTGGTACTCTGTTACCCTTTTCTGCAATCTCAAACAACGCATGCTTCCAAAACTCACACAACTTGAAAGATATATGACAACAGGGACACAGTGCATAGTTGCGGTTCAGTTGAGTGAGAAGATATTCATCATCACCAACATCTTCGTCCAAGACTTCGTTTGCGTCTCTCAACAACCCTGGTGGGAGGGTGAATTCAGCTCTCTTGACGGTCGATCCTTTCCCACAATCAACAACCGATATTGTCTCTGGAACCAGCTTCATGTAACCGAAAACAGTGTTCTCGTCTATGTACAGAAAATGCCAATCTCCTACCAGGTCCGAGTATGGCGCGTGTACAGACTCACGATTGTTGTTATTGTGGTGAGCACCAGTTTCGTGTTTCTGCAATTCCGATATGTAAGCTTCTACATTCTGCATTCGCCTACTGCACACTGCCATTATGTCTCGCAACTCCTTGGTCTGAGATTGTATGTTGATCTCAGCCCTGCTCTTGGTAGCAGACCGTTCTGCTGTCACAAGTAATGATTCAAAGTGTCTGTTTACGATATCCCAGACCTTTACAATAGACGCACTAGACACGGTCGCCACCGCCGCCGCCACCTCCGCCTCCGCCATGAGTGCTTGCTACCCTACAGCTGATGGTCGAGCTGTCACTTGACACTGCCGTGTCACCAATGGTTAGCCTGCAACTCTCTTAGTATGTCCTGCGTGAGACTTCCGTGTCTTGAGCAATTCAGTGGGTTTGCCACCGTCGAGGCTGGCTGTTGCGGAAGCGCAAGATCTACCCAAAGCGAGTCGAAGCGTCTGCTGGCTGTATCCAAGGTCTCTGAAATCAATGTCGTTGAGGCTGGGAAATCCTTGAGGCGGGCAGCAGTTGTGGTTTTGGTCAACGTGATTGTTGACCGTGGTAATCAGTTCCACTCTAGCGTTTACTTTGCCCTCCTCTCTAAGGTACAGCTCGTGCGCAACTATCATCTTATCGTGGAGAGTGCTTGGATTCTCGAGGAGCCATGGTACCAAGTGAATAAACTCTGGGTTCTTGAGATGGTAATTGATGAGAACTTTATCCTGAAACGAAGACACATTACTACGGTAACGTTCCACAAATGCGCATTTCACGGCATCTCTATACCCAGGCCAGTACTTTGGGTTACTGCGGTCTGTCACTTGTATGAAATACGTTTCTGTGAGGTATACCAGACATATCTTCTCCTGCGACGTCAACATGCCGCGTCGCTCCTGAGCCAGCTCGCAGCACAGCCTGTTGAGATGGACGTGCATCTCTACGAGTTTAGCCACTTTGCCCAGCGCCTCCCGGAGCTCCTCGGCTACGTTTCTCACCTTTTGAGAGTTGATTGACATCGACGAGAAAAGTTGGTGTCTACTCTCCTCGCCGGCGACGTTGACGGAGGAGAAGAAGAAGGGTGTGAGGAAATGTTTCTTTGTGTTCTTCATGAGGATCACAACGGTCAGTGGGTTGGCCACTCCGTATAAGTAGCTGGTCAGGTTCTCGTTGCTAACCGTGAAGGGCTTAGTTGACACCATGCAAGTCCCTTGCGATAAGGCGATGGTCTCAAACACCCCTCTGAAGTAGGGCTGTAGTAGGAGCTTTGAGTTGGCCGTGTAATTTGCGCTGCGACTGGGGTTGGATGAGAATTCGATGCGGGTGTTTTTATAGCCGTGTTGGGAGCGCAGTCTCTTCTTGTCTGACACGAAACTCAGTCTGCTCGAAAGCTCGGTTTTTGTAGTGTTGGACTGCATCCGAGCGTACTTTCGGAGACGTTTGGAGACAACGATCGCACTGAACTTCTGATTGCCGACAGTGTTTACATGTAGTACGTGGAGGAGTACGTTGTTCTCCAGAGCCACGATGCAGCTGCCTGTCACTCTGAGTGTTTCTTTTGTATCGGGAGAGGCTACGTGTGGTGGCGGTGGACCGGCTGCTCGAGTGATCGCGTTCATCATGTCATCATAGCCTGTGCGGTTCGGGCTTGTAAAGCCAGTGAAGTGCGCCCCTGTTGCACTCAACGTCGAGGATCCACAGGGCTGCCAGCCAGCAGAGACGGGACACTCGAGACTCGTAAAGTCGGGTGATGGCAGTAGTGAGTCTGCCGGCGCCCCTTCTAGCCCTAGGGTCTGCGCTGAGTGGTAGAACGGGACATCGTCTGGCATACGAAACCCGTTGTTGTCGTCGACACCGTTCCTTGCGCTGAGAGAATGGGTCATGTTTGCCATGTACAAATAGCGCAGTCCTAAGCTCGCCTGGACACAAGTTTAGGGAGTCTTGGGGTTTGGTGAAGAAGAGTTCGACATTACACAGCAGGAGCTTGCGATGGCCAGCGTATACTAGCACCAAATGAGACCAGAGCAGCTCAACCGAGATCTTGGTGTCAGCCGAAACGTCAGATGATCGACACACATCCCCCCATTCAGAGGGAGGCGTTGCCAGCAGGTTGTCTATCAGGTATTCCAAGGCTCTGATTTCAAAGTCCGCAACCACACTCCTCCTGAGCCCCCTTGATCCTGTCAGTCGCACAAGCAAAGACTGGGCCGCGGCTCTGGCGCTGTCATGGCAATCTGACATTAAACACAGCCTGCAGTACACGGGTAGTAACTTTCCCAGGAATCGAACTACAGTAGGACCACTAGGTTTGAGAACCGCGAACGTTCCGTGAGCACGCTCTTCAAAGTGCACATAGGCTCGAGCTCTAGGGGACCAAACGTTAGGACCGGAGATTAGCTCTCGGTGCTTTACCAGACACTCTATTAAGGCTTCACTGGAGAGCTTTGGCTGTGCGGTACATTCTTCCAGCTCATTGATCAGGTAGTTGAGCAACAAATCGTACCTTATTATGTCCACGTGTGAGCCAGTGCATCTGGGAGTGTCAGACAAAGGTGTCCCAGAACTGTTCTTTGTTGTGACTGCCATTAAAGTGTGTTACGGGAAACTACCTTGTTGGGAAGAATTGAACAAACCAAAAGGACGGCCGACAATGAGGGCCGACAATGAGGAGGACAGCAACAAGGGTCAACTTGAAAAGAAGAGACTCAGGCTACAGAACCTAGACGAACCCATGTCACGAGAGCAACGCTGTGGGAGCATTGACGTTGCGTACAAACGACTATACTGTGAATTGAGAAATAAAGCGCTTTCAGATATAAAGGGTATGGTCAGATCCTATGTGGAAAAACTGAGTACATGTTCCACCTCCTATGACTTTATGAACATTTACGGCATGTGTTCATTCGACACACCCAATGTGACTAGAACGTTACACCAGAACGGGGAGCCCCCTCGTTGCAAATTTACCAAGCTCACCTGTCCCGAGGACAACGCCAACTCCAACTCTCCTAGACTCATCTCAGTCAGCGGTATACTAAATCCGCTGATCAGCTCACGGGTTCAACATGGGGAGCTGGAGCTCACTCACTGCAGAGAGTCAGACTACCGTACGGCCACTGAAGAATTGACAAGACTCAATTCTCGGAGTAAAATGAGGGTGCCGAGACTGTACAACGATAACTTGGGGAGTACAATCGGCAGCATGGAGAATCGCTTTGTTTTCACCGTAAGAGAAGACTTGCACGTACTTGGATGTGCTTACAGGCAGATGATGATTATAGTCGAACTGTTACACCTAAACATGCTTCATTTCATATATTCCTAAAGCTGCTAGTGCTTGTGTGTCATTTTCTTTCTTTGGTTGTGTTTTGTATTGTTTTGTTTCATGATTGTGCAGTTGCAACAATAAAAAGGAAAGTGCAACCATGATTCTTGTTGGAGTGTGTCACTGGACCGACACTCCCCTCGGGTCCGTGATCTAAGAAGAAGAGTCCTAACAGTCGAGTGAAGTTATAGCAGCAATCCATTTATTTGCAAAGATCTTTGGAGAAACACAGTATACTCCTCATGTCCGTCCATCATTTACATCATTTACAACACAGTTGCATAATGCCAATAATAGCAAGCCCAGTAGAGTCAAGGCTCTTTTTGCAATATAAAAGACAATATTGATTATGGAATGAGTATGATAATAAAATCCACACAATGATTATGATAAAAACAATCCACTAAATGATTATGATAAATGATTATGATAAATGATTATGATAATAGAATACACATTCTGTTTCACTTTTATTGTCATTTCATACACAAAGCAGCACAGTGATTTCATACACAAAGCAGTACAATGAATGTATATGAGAACAAACAAACAACAGCAATAGGGTTCATCGGTCTTTATCAGAAGACTCATCAAATCCAAAGGTCACATCACGTTCAAACATTGTCAGGGCACTCTTGATCACTATCAGTAGAGTCATCAAATCCAAAGGTCACATCACGTTCAAACATTGTCAGACCACTTTTGGTCTTTTTATTCTCAGGACTTTTATCAAAGTCATCGTCCTCTCCCTTCACCACCTCCTCCTCCTCCTCCTCCTCCTTCTTCTCATTTTCCTCCTTCTCCTTCTTCTTCTCCTCTCTTGACCGTTTACCAATGAATTGGTGAACTGACACAGGACTTTGTCCTTCCGATGTTGATGATAGTAGAACTGAAGCAGCCCCGTCTCTGTCAATCACATCGATGTTGTTGCGCTTAACAGCAGACACCAGTGACTGGAAATCCTTTTCGTTCAGCTCAGGTGCCATCATCTTGATGCGGTTAACGTCTATCCTGGGTAAAACACACGAGACCTCTCTCTTGATCCTCTCGACCATATCGTCGATCGTGGTCTTATTATTCTCACCGGTGAGATGGAGGTTTAGTCCATGGGAGCTATACAGCTTTGTGTCTATGCAACTGTTGCTGAAGATCTTCACAGGGTAGTAGCAACCCTGTCTACAAAGCTTGAGGCTGCCATAGCTGTTGCTGTTGTTGGAGAAGATCCTCATGCACGAAGTCACCATCATGGGCGCGTGCATCATGTACTCTTTGTTGGCAAACATGGAGGTGAATTTCATCACACTCGTGTCGCTCATGAACAACACCCTGTTGTACGAGACATTCTTCTCCTGCATGATCCTTCGGACCTCTTTCTGCGTGTCTCCTATCACATTCAGGGAACTGCGTATGTAGTCAGGGAGACTGTCGTCGTCCGCTTGTAACCACTCCATGGAATTCAGTTCGTGGTAATTGACAACACCCCTACCTGGGTTGACAAAGGTCTGACCCGTCAGCTTCAGCACCCTGCCATAAGACGCTTCAAACACATTGGTGTTCTCCTCATCCCCATCCTTGCCATGCCTAAACTTTGCAGCCATAGCTAGCGCGGTTAGATTTTTACACAGTGTCACATCGTTCGCCTTCGGAGCGTAGATGGTACGGGCCAATTCGGCGCAGCAGAACCCCATGACCATCATGACAGCCTGTCTCATGGACATAGCCAGGGTGAGCATGCACATGGGCAAGGCTCCGTGTGACACAGTTAGCTGATACTTGGAATTGCTGTTCAGAGTTTCGGTGTGTACCAAGCCGTTGTAGCCAGGGTCACTCATGGCTTTGACACAGGCCACCTCTGTGAATTCACCAGTGTTAAACCTGTGATTATAGCGACTGTAAAAGCTCACGTCAGTCACCATCTTGCTAACCCCCACGGACTTGTGCGCTGTAGACAGCATGTTGTGTACACTGCTGCCGCACTTGGAGTTTTGGTTCAGGGCAATGGTCAACATAGCGTTCATCATGGTGTTGGTTGCAATCCCAATCATCACAGACGCAAAGACCCCCAGTCGCGCTGGACTTTGAGAAGGTCTCTTGTCATCAGGTCCCGTGAAAACTTTACCAAAGCACAGAGAACTGCCTCTATCCTGTCCAGCAAACCCCACCCCAGTGGTGTACAGGCAGCAGTCTTTCATTCCAATCAGGTCTCTCATCAGGCTCGCGCTCTGGTGACGAACTACGTACTGTGAGAATGTAGACATAGAACGGTCGATGGTAGTCAACACAGGCTCGTTGAACTCACTGTTTGCGTGACAGGGCAGCATGTTGGCAATTGTGCCAAATACGGCGCATTGCATGTACGCCATGACATTGTCAGACATCAGATATGTGCAGATCTTCAGGGCTTTGTCATCCGTCTTTCCTCCCATCATTCTCAGACCACAGTCCTTAACCATCATCATCCTGTCACCCATCTGGGGAGCAACGAACCACAGTTTTTTACTGTCACGCTCCACGATCTTGCATCCCTGCACACGTTGCAGTACACTGTGTTCTGTCCAGCTCAGATTCGTGTCCATCATTCCGACGGACACATCAGATCCTGTGTTGTCCAGTTCGTACCCCGTGAAGAGTCTGTAGTAGTTCAGCCTCGCCTCAGGCTCCTGACACGCTGTTGCGCACTCACCTTTTCTATTTTTCTTACCCCCTTGCTGATAGTAGGGAATGAACATGGGCTTCAGCAGAGTTGCTGCGCACAAGGGGTCGCAGAAGTTGGCCTCCAGGAAGATGGCGGACGCAACGGCCATAATGACAGCGAGGTTTTTCTCCTCCATGCAGCTGCTCACAATTATGGCCATCAGCTGGATCAGATAGAGAAATAACATGTGTTGTGGCTCCTCTCCATGTTCGTGTATTATCTCATTATCACGAAGTTCGTCCACTTGGAAAAGTCCCAGTAGCCTGCGCAGTAAAGACACAAGCTCACGTTTGTCTTTGTGATTGACAAAGACGCTCGGGTAGTCACCGTCGCCAGCTTCTTTTTTTTCTTTTCCTCCTCCTTCTTCTTCTTCTTCTTCTTCTTCTTCTTCTTCTTCTTTCTTTCCCTTGGAGGTTACATCACAGCTCAAGACTCCTTGTAAGGCCTCGCCAGTCAGTGTGGTCTTGTACAGTGACAGGACCGTCTCTCGAGTGAATAAGTTGCACAGTCCCAGAAATAGCGTCCGTTCAAAGTCTCTGTTGATCCTGGGCACGTTTTGTAAAGACGAAAAGTGACCCAGGTGTTCAGCGTGCACTTTTAAGACCTCGTCAGGGAAGAGTTCCGGACAATAGAGATGCAACACCACGGGGGACTTGAGAAGCACCGGCGCGAATGGGTTGACGGGGCAGGGGTAGATGACACCGGAATCGTGTGGTCCCGTGGCTATGCAAAATCCATCCTGTTGCAGGCTTACCTCGAGTGTCTTAACACAGTTTGCCATTCTAAACAGAGAGCTAAAGGGTCCGCGCCCCAATTGCAGACGAAAATCGTCAAGATGTTGACGTCTAAGACAAAGGTTTCAGACTGCGACGAGGTTTACAAATTCTGCTTGTTGCAGCTGTGGGACGAACTTTCCTTGGCCTTGTGTGTCGATGAAGAATCACAAGAATCACAGTGCAGTGTAGCGCTTCTACCAGACAAGGCTGACTTGGCTCGGGTGAAGGAGAACAAAGTTCTAATCAGACTGGCTCTCCTAGCTGATTTTTATAGGTACCAAAAGGATGTTCTGGCTTTGAACAAGGAGGAGTCTACGCAGAAGTTGTGTGCAATCAGATCAGAGGCGATCAGATTCCTTACAAATGTCCAGATCCTAGACCTAGACCTACAACAACCGACCGCAACCTGCGCATCCGACCAGATCAGGGTCACTCCTAAATCACCACAGTCAAATCAAACAAGCCCTCGTCAGCCGTCCGACCAAGGATCAAGGGACAAGATATCAGGGTACACAACAACAACAACAACAAACAACGGTGGCATAGTTCGGCGTTCCAAGAAGAAACGTTACTTGCAGCCAGCCAGAAATGTTAGACATTGGAAAGATTCCATAAGGTGGTCAAAATTCAGTTTTTCAGCCAGGAGGAAATCGTACTATTCGAAGCTCATAACAGCCTTCCATGTGGTGAAAGCCATCGGGCACCCTATGCTCACACTCAATTCTGAATGGGGCCTGAGTTGTTACTACAAGCTAGCCGTTGCGTACACCACTGATCAGCCGCTGGAGATGGCCGCAGCATGCCTACCCGAACTGCGCCAAGCTGTTGACATTATCCACAGTGAGCATTTTCAGAAGCTGACTGAACTGAAGCCCGAGTGTCAGATGCTGCTATACGCAGTGCTCAACTGTCACATCAACTGGGTAGACCACAACCACAAGCAGATACTGCTGATACCCGGACAGCCCAGCAACCAACCTCCTCGTGAGGAGGGAGACCTGAGGTGCTCGAGATGTCTAAAGAATCAGACGTTTCACTCGTCCGAAGTGAAAGGCAACCCGAGAAACATCGATGTGGAGTTTGACTTTGAACAGATGAGATTTGGATCTTCCTGCTGCGCCGCGCCCATGATAAACGTGCCGTTGAGCACCACGACCGTCAACACCTGCACATTTACCGAAATGAAACAGATGTACACCTCTTGCAAGACATGCAAGCAGCCTATATTTTCTGAAGTACTAGTGGATGTGGAAACGCTTTACTCACGCTGTGTAATGTGCACATCCAAAGGTCTGTGATTATTTATTTTTTTTGTTACACACATTACAATAATCTCGATGTCGAGACACGAGGACAATGTCTGAAACAACTTCAGGCTTCGCAAGCCACGCCACGGACGTGGCTCTGTTTAGAGCCGTCCACATTATACCCTTTGCCAGGTTGAAAGATATCATCTGCAAATACTATGGAGCTAAAGTACTGAACACCGAGTTGCAGAGAGTTCAAGGTACTCGAAACTTGTCCAGCTGCAACCTCTACCTGTATGTAAACATCACAAACAGGATGGGTAGAAAAAAAGAGGCTATTGATGAAATTATGAGTGTGTACAGAGATATCGCCGCAGAATCTACTGACAACGACGACTCCACGTCGGCCTCACAAACGCAACCTGTTGTAGAACCAGTGGACCCCCTCCGCCACATTGAGGATGCTACAGTCGAGCCTCTGGATGAGAGTGTCACGGACATTGACAAAGAGGACATGAATGCGTACTTGGAGGCTTCCAGGTGTACTACAACTCACAGCTGCTGTCTCGAGATTGGGGACATGTACGACAGCAGTGATTCTTCCAGTGGTTCTTCTGATGAAGAATGTGAATGTGATGAAGTGACTGATTTGTGCTTGGGCCACGACGAGTGCTCTGTTACACCAGTCCAAGGTGACCTGATACATAATGGTGTGTACCAGGGTGATATAATAGAAGACGAGACTGTTGTTGAGAAGTCTAAAGTCATTATCGATGACTAACGGTCATTTTTATTCCTTTGTACAGTACGCTCTGTTTTGTAGTTGTTTTTGGTGTTCATCTTTTTCTTCAACTTCTTCTTCTTTGTGTAACACTTGAAAATAAAACCTATTCAAACTCTAGTGTGTCTTCTTTGTGTCCCCACTTCCTTCCCAACCTCAACAAGGTTGCACACCCACCACGGCCAACCATGGCACCCTGTCAGAGAGGTGATTGGAGCTCTATGCGGCATATGACCGTACAATTTGAAGATGCTGATGCTATAAGTTATGTAGAATACACATGGGTACATATGGTTGATATAGAGAAACGGATACCAATGTCAGTAACCCTCACAGGACCCGGGCTTGATGGACTCTTTCGTATCCCTGTCGAGTCCTCACCCAGTATGTGTTCTATTGTTCTCCGAGCTGTTTACATGCACGGTGGAGACAGCTACGGTCTTGTCACAGCCAAACACTTTTCCAACACGTACACTGACACCAAGGGTCACAAGGTGAAAAGGATCAGTGTTCTAGCCAGACCCCCGTTGGCATGGGTGAAGATGAACGCACCCGATGTGACAGCGTACCAGATGTACCCTTTCACCGGTGACGCGTTTTGCGGACACCAACCCGAGCTGCTTGTGTCAAAGATATACGCTAGTGTGAACCGCTACGTTCTCACCTTTGTATCTTCGTACACCCCGGACTTTACAGAAAGAGACGGTCTAGCTGCAGACCTAGTAAGGGAGACACTGTCCATACTCGGTGCTCCGCTTGCATTCAAGGTCTTATATGAGCAGAGTAGATTGACCCTGGAGCGCTTACAATCCTGCAGCAGCGACACTATCTTCAGGACACCCGAGTCACAACACGCACGCTGGTGGGGAACTAGCATATTGTGGCATCTTGACTCTGAAGGTATTCTCTCGCGTACTGTTAGCCAGCAGACACAATGTCCGTCACCGAATTCAGCTAAATGGTTCAGTGTGAAGCTAATGTATATGGGTTTAGAGATGACCAGGTGCTCAGGTGAATCTTCTATTAAAGAGGTTGTACAGGCTCCGTACTGGGGAATCATTCTCACAGCCCTGTGTTGCGGGGCGCTCAGTCACTGGTCCGGCGCGCTAGAGAAGCTCTTGGCAGTGCTGAAGGTCGACGGTTGCCTACTTACAAGCGATCGAGACAAAGACGAGTTGTGTCAGCGCTGTGGATATGCTTATCGAGCATCGCCTGTTGTGTGTGAACCCGAGCCCAAGAGGGTTTCAGCTGTGCTGCAGATAGATAAGGTGCTCATGGGTGGTATCTGCACCACTCTATGCGCTACAGTCTCCCGACATATCAACAACGATGGATGGATCGCGGCAGGGTGCAACCAACAAAAGCCAGGAGCCGACGCGGACCGCTATTGCCTCAACCACCGTAGAGTCTACAGTGCAAGCTACGAAGAAGCGTGGGAAGTCGCGCATTGCAGCGGTGAAACATTGTGGAGGGGAGACTCGGACCAGGAAGGTGAAACCTCATTCTCGGTCATCTCTTATAAAGAGCAAGACAAAGAAGAAGAAGAAGAAGAAGCAAAGGCAAGAACAAACCAAATTGCCCAATGGTGGAAGCATGGATCCAAATGCTTCTGGGAGGACAAAGGTGAAAGGGCTGACAACCGACGGCTGCCAACAACGTCGCTCCTCTCAGTGTACAGACGGAATGAGAAACGAGAGGGTCGATCACGGCGTAAGCGAAGGTTCAGAAGGGGTGAAGCTGAAAGGGACCCTGATTCAGGCTGGTGGTCGTGGCAGAAAGACTGCAGACGACAAGAAAGAGAACAACGAGTATCTGCCACAGATAGCCACGCGTACAGACACAGATTCTGGGAGCTCTACCTGTCTGGGAGCTCACAACACAGCAGTCGTGGAGACGAAGTCAGCGTGTCGTCAACCTCCATTGGACACTGGAAACAATTTTCTTGTCACGTTCTTGGCCATCATATCAAAACTATTCCCTTTGGCCACCAAGGTGGAATCCTCACCATCTAGTACAGTACCTGAGCTCGACACTCTCCCCAGGGATAAGTCTAGCTCCCTGGATGAGAGTTTGGTAGTGATCAAGGCCCTAGAAGACAATTTTGGAGAGATGGCTAAGTGGTTTGAATCATTTGAGAACACGAAAGCTCGGAATGTCATAGGATTTGATCTGGCTATGGAATTGTGGGGATGTTATGATGTCATCATCCGTAGATTGGGGAATGACCTGCGATGTACATTTGGGGAGTGTAGTTTTATACAAAGTGCACAAGATGTAAAACACGCGGAGCACGTACTGAAGTATGTTGACAGTATCCTAATGAGAGACCATGAAGTGAAACGTGCCCTGAAAGATCTTCTTGTGCACATGAAGAATGTCTCAAAAGGTGGTGATGGTGATGGTGATGGTGATAGCGATGATGATGTTGTTGAGCTGGACGATGAGCACAACTCCGAGCTCAGTGCTTTACAGAAGGATATCGATGAATTGACATCACACACGGTCAACACGTCCATGCTCAACATCCAACAGCGTCTAGAGACACAAGTGAACCTGTTAATCAGGATCGTACGTGTTACGAGTGGTAGGCTCTGTACATACCGTAAGCAGCTTCGCCTTGCAAAACGCAAGTGTGTTCAAAAGGAGAAACAGGAGGTTGAAATGGATAGAAATATGCTCACGTTGCACATGTTGAATGATGAACACTGTAAGGAACAAGAGAAGAAGACCAAACGTATCGAGGAATTGACAGAACTGTGCGCGAAACTTGACATCGCACATGACAACCTTATGGAGACAACCGAGAAATGTAAAGTGGCACACGAAGATGAGATGTCTACCTTGAGTGAAAAACTTGACCGTTCACAGCGCACGCTGGGTGTAAAGGAAGACACCATTGCGAGGATGTGTAATAAAAAGAGGTCGACAGATAAGGCGCTTGTTGGTATACAAAACAGTGTAGCAGGTGTTAAGGATGACATTAAAGAGGTTAAGACTCAGCTAACTAGTGACGTGACAGATATGAAATCCAGGTTCTGTGAAATCCGCACCATTGTACAGGCACTGGTAAAGATAATACACGACCAAAACATTCCTAACGCACAACTTGAGTGTGTAATCACCGAACTTAAGGGGGTAATACAACAGCTCCGTAAGCACATTGACCAGCAAGAGTCTGACATTTCATGGTATGCTAAAAGCAACAGGGAGTTGACTGAGTCAAAGACACTCTCAGAGAATATATTGCGCTCACTAAAGCAGGAGTTAGGTGTTGATTTGAACAACGTTGGACTTTGCGGTTTAAGGGACCGTAAACAATTATTGTTGAAAAGGATAGAGACTATGTTTAGACCGTACAGTCACCTGGTCAAATATGGTGATGGTGAAGAGGAGGACGATGAGGAGAAACCGATGGAAACATCAGAGGCGAATCTGTTCAAAGACTTTGAGAATGAAATACAATGTCTCATAGAAAGACTGCGCAAACCAACATACATGGACGTGACTACCACCACCCCCCAAAACCGTAAACGACGCCGCAGTGTCAAACGGGCATTTCGAAAAAACCGAAAGGTTGAGCAGAGTACTACTCTAGGAGTCGACAATGTCGCACATGTGAAATCCGATGACTCTTTTGCGGAGAACACCAAATACCCTACTATAGTGAAAAATGAGACTTTGACTTCTTTGACATCACTGGATGTCAACAGTCACTACAATCAGGTTGCTGAGTTTAACATCGAGACGGGTAAAAGTAAGCCAGTACAGATTGCGTCCTACATAACACAAGGCCTGGATGTGCGCGATGTCATGATTGTCAAATTAGGACATGAAAAACCAATCTCTATTTTATTGCAGGTATTATCTGTCACAGAGGAAGTCAACAAGAGCACCGTTGATATAATTCAAGCTAAATGTCATTGCAAAGTGATGGAAAGTATCTCCAATGTACTCAAATGTGACCTTCGTATATGTTGGACGCCGGACATGGGACAAGAGTTCTACGAGAATGGATATGATAGCCGTCGGTATACTATCATAGTAGTAGCTGTTGATGGAACGCCGACATGTTATTACCTGCTAGCTGTTAAATCAAACACTTCCTACACCTGCAACCTTGCAGGTGTACAGAATACCAATAATGGCAATAATAGTGAGACCAAACCACTGATGCAGTTTGTGCATACCACTGATGACACTTGCAAAGGTCCTGTTGTTGTTGCACAACACCGTGGTGAACTTATAGAGGTGCAGAGTATTGACACTGGTGATATTGTGTTACGTCCTAAGGATGAAAATGAATGAATGTAACATGTGTACGGAAGGTTGGTGTCAACACTTTAATAAACAATGATAATGACAATAACAGCTCTTCTTTGATTTGTTTTTATTTCCAGCACATCTCGTAATCTTGCAAAACATCTACAGGGTGATACAAAGTTGAGTTTCAATGACATACAATGATTCCAATCCTACAACATGAAAATGTATGGCTTATCATCACTATCACACCCCTCCTAACTACGAGGTTAGCAATTCTCCGCACCATTGAATCCGCGATTGGGATGCTCATTTAAGTCTGGACTGTAACCCTTTTCCGAACTGTTCGTTGAGATTCTTCAATTTATGAAGCTTGCTTCACCTGCGAGGCTTCTTCAGCCTCAGAGTTTTCTGTGACCTGCGAGGCTTCTTCAGCCTCAGAGTTTTCTGTGACCTGCGAGGCTTCCGCTACCTGCAATGGTTCTTCCTCCAGCGAGGCTTCTTCAGCCTCAGAGTTTTCTGTGACCTGCGAGGCTTCTTCCACCTGCGAGGCTTCCGCTACCTGCGATGCTTCTTCCACCTGCAAGGCTTCTACGATCTTAGTGGCTCCTGCGAGTGCCTCTAGGACCTGCGGGGTGTCTGACAGCTGCGATGTGCTCACGACCTTGGTGATTTCTGCGAGTGCCTCTAGGATCTGCGGGTAGGCTGCTGTTTCTATTAACTTGAAGGCTTCTTTGGTTGCCTCTAGGGAGGTGTCTACGCCATTGGCGGCTTCAGCCAGAAACTCCTGGAGATCAGCCTTTTCTGGGACCTGTGGGGCTTGTGCGAGTGTCTCTAGGAGCGTGCCGATCTCTACGACCTCGGCGGCTTCAGCCAGTACCTCTAGGCGCTTGGAGGATTCTGGGACCCGCGGGGCTTCTGTGGTGGACTCTAAGTCTTCTTCGGCTTCAGAGTCTTCCTCAGCCTCAGAGTCTTCTTCGGCTTCAGAGTCTTCTTCAGCCTCAGAGTCTTCTTCCACCTGAGTGCTGTACAATGGGAATGACATGTGTTTCAATCAAGGTCAAGGGTAACCATTACACATCACAAACACATACTGTGACTTCGAGTCTTACCCGTCTTTTGTCTTCACGTCATCTTTGAATCTTTGGATACATCCTAGAAGCGCGGCCATGTGTCCACTATCGTTTAGACAAAGCTGGCATGCCAACCGTCTATTGCTAGCCTTTGTGAGACCCAGGAACGTCTCAGTGTCAATGTTTTTAGCTGTAAAGTTTTGGATCAAGAAACCATAACCCCACTCTGTCAACTTAGTCTTGACAAATGTGTCCATTATGACAACCAACAAACCCAAGAGTATAATTTAGCTCTCTGAATGAACGTAGTACATCAGTCCACATTTATATGCTATGTTACCACATCCTGGTCGGATACGTGATTTTGGTCTGGATGAGTTGGGGCACTTTGCAACACAGAAACGTTCCAGATGGCTGGAATGTTCACTCTCCTCTTTCCACAAGCGAGATGTCATCTTAGCTAAATGCTGTCACGATAGATTGATGACACAAAGGTTCTCACAATACATTATGGGGATAGAACAGTGTGTACACAAGCACGTGTAAAGTATTAATGACAGTAGCAGAGGTACATTGCCTGAGATGTGACAATGGCACGCGTTCTATGTTATGATGCGCTCGGGCTTTCGCATGATCCGAGAAAGGAGAACGTTGATAGTGATGATTCAGATGTCATGTTTGTTGGTGCCAGTAAAGTAAGGCAACTGCAGTTCAACCCTATTACAGCCGCTACTGCACAAGTACTGTGCAACCTGCTGAAACTGAAGTGTGAAGAACAGTCTATACCTTCAGCAAACATCGGCGACTTGGGGATTCCTTGTAAGAATGTCAACATAAGGGCTGACGGGAATTGCTTCTTCAGAGCAATCAGCAAAGCCGTATGTGGTACAGAAGAGCATCATGCCACGATTAGGCACGCTACGGTGAGGCATCTGGAAAACAACGATGCTACGTATGAGACTTTTTTGAGATGCGGGAATCTGTCAGTCCTGGAATACGTGATCCAGTCCCGAATGTGCTGTCTAGGCACTTGGGCAACAGAGGTGGAAATTCAAGCAGCTGCAGATTTGCTAGGTTTAAGCATATACACATACATCGGCCATTGGATTGAATACAGGTGTAAGGGTGTGCAGGTGTCTAACCAAGGGATATATTTGGAACACTCTGCGAACCATTATGAGACAGTTGTGTGTGTCAAGAAACCTAACACGCAGTGTTGTTACGGCTACTGCAAGCTATACGACAGTGGGAACAGTTGTACAGCACAAACACCCTCTACGGCACCTGATCTCAACAGCAGTTTGCCAAACATGACTGACTGCAATGATTGCGAGAACGCACGACAAGACGATCGCTTCGGTCACTATTCCGGTTCGTCCGACATCGCCGATTGGCGAAGAACCACTGAATGCGATGACTCTGATGACGCACGGCAAGACGATCGCTTCAGTCACTATTCAAATTCGTCCGACATCGCCGATTGGCAAAGAACCACTGAATGCGATGACTCTGATGACGCACGGCAAGACGATCGCTTCGGTCACTATTCAAATTCATCTGACATCGCCGATTGGCAAAGAACCACTGAATGCGATGACTCTGATGACGCACGGCAAGACGATCGCTTGGGTCACTATTCACATTCGTCCGACATCGCCGATTGGCAAAGAACCACTGAATGCGATGACTCTGATGACGCACGGCAAGACGATCGCTGCAGTCACTATTCACATTCGTCCGACATCGCCGATTGGCAAAGAACCACTGAATGCGATGACTCTGATGACGCACGGCAAGACGATCGCTGCAGTCACTATTCAAATTCGTCCGACATCGCCGATTGGCGTAGAACCACTGACTCTGATAATTTAGACATGTCCAAAGACAGCCTTGCCTATGACAATAACACAATGATTGTCACTGACAATCACGGATGCTCACAACATGATGACGGTGGACACAACAAGGACCACCGAGGTGACTTGCAGGATACAATGGACCACGATCACCGATCAAACAACAGCCACATGCACGGCGATGACCAGATGATTGTCGCTGAGGAGGATGGTAACCCTGGGAATCCCAAGCTCGATTGGCTACCGTTGAGTGGATCATGGTTATCATTCTTACAATGGTTGGGTTCACGCTGGTGGGGCTCAGTCTCTGAAACCCAGATTGTGTCCCACATGCATAGACCTAGAGGTCGCACTGGAGACGTTATTGTTTCGGCACACTATGGTGACATCGTACATGGAGCGGTTTGTTCCATCACAGTCAAGACTGAGACTCAAGCTGTGGCGTTGTACGGTTGTCACAATGTCTATGTGCCACAGGTGGCGACATATCCTGTGGTGATCCGTGGAGGCTATTACGTATGTAGCGACTTGGTACAAGGTGACTTTCCTACTCCTATTGAAATGCTACAAAAGCTGGCTGGTGATTTGGACTACATACACGTGCTGCCTAGGCCGGCGAAGGTAGCTTGCACTCCTGAGACGCTTCCTGTGACTAATATCATGGACGAAATGTGTCACATGCTAAACGTACTCAAGGGTGCATGGTGGGGATCGATTGACGATCTGTCCGAAGGCTCATCACAGTACCACCTAGTGACACAAAGTCTAATGCCGATACAACACGGGAATAATGAGATTCCGGGTGCAGTCATACATAGTAGGACCGAGGACAGTGCAGGGTACCTGTTCGAGGTTATACTTTCCTCAGGAAAGCGATTTAAGGTAACATTTGACAGGCTCGGCTTTACACTTGGGACAAACACACGCCACTTTCCCGAGATTACAAGTCTCTTGAGTCACCTGAGCATGGACGAAAACGTTTCATATGTTCATAACAGACTCTCACTCCAGTGAGCCCTCTGTGCAGTGAGTGTTTGCCATCGCAGTCGAACCCAAACCTCGTAGCCCGCAAGATTCAACCACTACGGCTCACGATTTGGTCATACACGCTTATCACCCTCTCCCGCATAGTAATGTGTCATCCCTTCTACTCAACACCTCTGATGATCGGTCAATGCAGACCCTTTCACTGGACCCTTTCGTAGACTACAAGAGCTCTGAATGAGCAGCACGGTGGTGAAGGAGAGCGTGGAGACGGGAGGTTCATCACACAAGGATATGGAGGATATACAGCTCCTGTGATTATGTTATGAAATGTTATGTAATGTTATGTTATGTTACGTCAGCCCTGAATGTATACAGGATCCACTGTATGAGGGTTATTGTGGTTGTCAATGTCTTTGTTGTCTCGATGACTATGCAGATGTATGTTGTAAAATAAAATACAGTCAATGTACCATTAAGTTGTGACATCGTCTTTATTATCATTGTTATTCATACAACATGACACACGTTCCCTCATCCCTCGTCGTTTACCCATAGTAAAAAGTACACCAGTCCTTTAGGCACATCGGTTTTCCCAATATAAAATCCAATCGGGTCCTCCTGATCAACACGTCGGTGCTCAACTGTGTGATGTTGGCAATACTGTTGATTTGCTCTTCTTCCTCCGCATACTGCATGCCATGGATGAGGTCACTGTAAATGGCCAGGAGACTCGAACCGTATATTAGGGTTAGGGATATACACCCGGTGATTTCGCTTATGTTTTCCGAGGGGCTCTCCACTACGACTTTGATGTGGTGCGTGTTGTCCTCCACGATTGCGAAGTTGTCGGCGTACTCGCTCATGGTCTGGTACAGGGATGTGACGTATCTCATCACTGCGTACGGTATTACAACATTGCCCCTGTGCGTAGGAGGGAAAGATGAACGGTCGACGTCTTGAAATGTTCGGCTGTTTGTCATCTCCAGGGTGACTCGTTGTAAGATGCTAAGATGGTCGAGAGAAGCTGATCGCAAGAGAGCTAGGAGGTTTCTGAGGGCCTCGTAATCCTTGTCAGTAGCACAGGGTTGTTGGGAAGGTATGCACACATAGCCGTCTTCTGCACACTGCGGGAAAGAGAACAATGACGGGCGACCGCCGGGTCCTTTTGTAACGCAAGCAATGCCAATCTCCGAACACAGCTCACATGTGAATTCAAACTCCCCTCGGGTAGATCCAAGTAGAACATCGAAAGCCCCTCTTGCTCTGTCTGAGGTCCAGAGGCTGTTTGACATCATGAAAGCCAGGACGTTGACGAGACCCTGCTTGTTCTCTTCATCGTACACAGACAGGGTACGACTGAAAGGCAGGGTGTCGGTGCCCGCTATCTTCACGCAGGATCCGCTGTTGATGTCAATCTGCCACTTGGAAGAAAGTTTACACGGATCGTTCGTCAAGACTCTTTTCTTGTTGTCGTTGAGTACAGCGAACCTGACCGGTACCTTCTCAGTGGTACCCTGCTTGTACGCGGTAATGCACATGTTGTCAATGACGAACAGAGGGCTACAGTCACCCATGGGTATGAGACTACTTAAGTCTATTTTGAACATCGCAGGCTGATGAGCCTGAATGACCTTGGTCATGGTGTGGGAGAACACGTACTCCTTCTGACTGAAAGCCATCGTCACTTTGCTCTACTGGATGCGTATCTACGGAATCGTATATACACTGACATTTCGTGTCAATCCCAAGTTGCCAATGGTATCGGGTCGTACGGTGCAAGGACGACGACGCCTGGGCAAATATCAAGATAACAAGCGTCTTTCGTTGACACACTGTCCTATCTTTCTTTTCATGTCTTGACCGTAGACGTACTGAATAAGCCTGTGACCCGGGACGTTGTTGGCGAACAGGTCCCTGTAAAAGTTTTTACAGCCTGTACAATGATACGTAACTTCCCTGCATTCAGCAAGAGAGCGTGTCCTCTTCCCGAGCTTGACTCGGTTGGGTTTGAGCCACTTCTTCTGTCCGAAGACTTCGATCCAGGCCCGCATGAGGTTCGTGTCGGCGCAAGAGTAGGGCATGATGCAAAGAATGGACTCAGGGTACATTGTGTTCGATGACGGGAACGCGTCCGGAGTGTTTAGCTGCAACACGAGTAAGGTCTGGTACAGAAGACCCGCCAGGTCAACTTGGGTCCTTTCACACAGCTCGCTTCTCGATATGGACAGCGTACCGCTAGAGGAAGCGATCCCCGCGTCTGCCAACATGACAGTCGGCACCGTGAGCGAGATGGAGGCGTGTGAGCGGGGGAGAACGGAAGGGTTGTGGTTGTCGTCTATAAGGGACACTATGCCCTCAGACATGGCTTCGGTGAGTCGTTTTCCAAGTGATTCACTCAGGTTCCTGTAGACATCGTGGGGCCGTAGAGACATGTCGCCGGTGATCACCCTCTGACACACATCAAGTTTCTCTCTCGGTAGACGAGTTACAGTCTCCCTGATCGTTCGCAGGTGCTCCAATTCACGAGTCCCACAAGCAGGTATCATGTGTTCAGGGCAGTTGTTCATTACCGCGTTGAAAGCCGTGGTTGCCCTCTTCAATCTCTCTCTGACAGAGGCGATGGAGGTGAGCAGGTGCTCTTTGCAATCATCTAGGCAGTGGGTGCCTAGAGCTGAGCTGTACATGAAGCGGGGTAAGCAGTAGTCTATGACACAGTGAGCCACAAGCTTCCCCGAGCGGTTGACCAAAGTGTAGTCTGCGCGGTGAGCTAGCAACACCCTGGAGTTGGCAAAACATTTGTTGAAAGGCTGGTATGGATGAGAGATAAGCTCTGTGTGATACAATGGATGAGTCTGGGTTTCCCTGTGCTGTTTGCGCTGCTCATCATCATTATCATCATCATCATCATCATCATCATGTTCCTTGTCAGAAAAGACTTTGCCGCTGGATCTGTATTGCTTGGCCTCGCATATGAGTGAGCCTCCAAACATGACCGTGATACACCCTGTGTTAGCCTGTAGGTTCAACGGGTATCGACAGAAAGTGGCTTCACAAGGATTACACTTGTGATACTCGTTACACTCGACAGGCTTGACAGAGAGTCCTGTGATCTGCTGTAGCCATGTCTTTACAATCTCTACATAAGTCGTTTTGACGCTGGAGTTGGCAACCTTCAAGCGATTCAATGTTTGTTGACTAAAGTGCTTGTTCTTTGAGGATTTTATGAGACTACTCCAAGGAAAGAACCCTACTCCCATCTTGGACGCAATGAGTTCGGACGCTTTGCACGTGAGCAAGTCTCTGAGAATAGCTTGCCCGTGTGAGAACATGTGGTTCATGCAATATTTCCAGTCCTTGTATAGTGTCCTCACTACAACTGAGTCGGGTCCGTGTCCCAGCACAGGGATGAGTTTCGTAGAGACCGCAGAGAAGCCAGAATCTAGCTGCAATGCTACAACGTCTTCTACTCTGTATGCGGTGAGAAAAGCGCTACCTCGAGCTACCTCAAGCCACCTCCCTAGATCGTCTACATGCGGTTGCTGTTCCAGGTATAAGATTACATCTCCGCACTGGAGCTGGTGCCAGGGCGATGTGGAGAAACAGGAGACATTGCCGGTGTCTAGCTTGATACAGTCTCCCCTCATTACGCACGCTATGAAGGTTTCTGTGACGGCGGAATCGCATGGCGATCGCATGCTTTTGAAAGCCGACAAGCCCCTCACCTTTACAGAGACTGACGAGAGATCGCCCTTTGCGTTCAGGTTGTGAGTGAGTGCTACGTAGGTCTTCTTAGCTACGTGACAGTATATGGAGCAACTGTTTTCGTATTCCAGCTTGACTCTCCTATCTTTGACGAAGGGCCCGGTTACGTCGTTCAAATCTTCAGATCCAGGGACTCTGGCCACGTACACAGGGTACCCTTCCTCGGTGAATGTTCCCTTTGGATCTCTGACTATTTTTTGGTGCGTATTACCTCTGCCTATCACGTACATCCTCTCGAGAGTGTCCTCCACTAAGGCCGTGTGCACATAGTCCAGAAAGGCAGGCACCTGCGCGCCAGCCCGCTTAAACTTGTCACACAAAGCTGTCCGGGCGTTACAGGCAAAACGCTCCAGTTGATCGGTGGTAGCCTCTCGACTGGAGGATGCGGTGTCTGTCTCTCTGCAATCAACTACATCGGACACTTCGCTCTCAGGAAGGTCCCCGGGTCCGTATCCAAATGAGACGAAGACACTGTCAGTGTCTCCGTAGACGACAGGGCAGCGGTGCTGGTAGAAGGAAGACACGCACTTGTTTACCACGGAAATCTGTCGCCTTCCATGAGCAGATATGAGAGGCCCGCAGGGCTGAGGAGCTGTTCCGTAGAAAGAGTTGGCCAGAACTTTACACTCTCCTTCCTGCATCTTGCAGTACACCCGATCGACCTCGCCGATGTCAGGGTTGTTGAGTTCCCTCCTCACCTCGGCTCGCTGGTTGAGAAAGTACTCGGCCGAGGACGATAATACGGCCGGCGCGCGGACAAAGCCGCGTTGCTCCTGGTCGTACTTGAGAATGAGCGATGCGTATTCAAACCCCTCAGCTTCCCAGTGGTAACACACCCAGCCCGATAGATCATGGGGGAATGTCGCAGGAGGCCACGGGATGGTAGTCTCGGGCGAGATGTTGAGAGCGCACATGATGGACGGGTACATACTTGCAAAGTCAAACGAAAGCTCCAAGCCCATGCCGGGTCCGGAGTAGTGTAGACCCGTGAGAGGGTCGCAGACTGACCCCCCCTTCCACTGATCACCACTGTCTCCATAGTCAAGGTCGAGTGCATGATTCCATCGCATGCGACCGTTGAGTGTCATACCCACGGGTCCTGCTTTGACTCTGAGAGTATCGAGTGTGAACTTTAGCTGAGGGATCTGAACCGAGTGAATACTCTGCACAAAGCCTCCAAAGTTATCCCCTCTTCCGTGTACCACAACGTCTATGTTGAGAGTAGTCCTACACCGATGAAACAGAGCTGAGACGGGGTTGAGGACTTTAGCCAGCCTTGCGCACAGCTGAGAGTCGACCAAGTTGTAGACAAGCACTGCAAAGAGACTCTTCCCCCCTGTGCTGATCATCTCATCCATCTTAGCGTAACTGACGTCGGCCAACTTACAAAGCTTTCTGGTGTCCTTTGGGGGCTTTCTGTGTAGCTTCCTGACTTTAGCAATGACAAAGGGGGCGACGTCGTTCAACTTCATGCTGGTGCAGGCAAACTTGATCTCTCTAGTCCCCGCCATCCTGTACAAATCTATGATGTTCATGCCGCAGCTGTTCATCTTGAAGTGGCCCAGCTTAGCCTTCTCTTTGTTGAACCTGCCGATGTGCGTAGATATCAGTTGAAGTTTGCACTCGGTCAGTGTTCCCTTCAGCAACACCGAGCCTAGGCTCTTGAGCATCTCCTTGTACATATTCAGGTAGCGTACGTTTTCAAACTGGAAGAAGGGCACCATGTCCTTGGACAAGGCCCTGGTTATGAAGAGCCCGTTCCAGGCTTGCAATAACGAGACACATCGTTTTCGGGCAGCACAATCGAGGCCTTTGGCGTAGTTGGATTCAGCGTAGAAATGCACACGCTGCTGGATTACCCTTACGTCAAACTCTGCATTGTACACGTACAGGAGCTCTATACCGTATTCGTACAACAACGCGATCATTCTCTCCACGAGTGTGAATTCACTGGAGCACGGGTAGAATAGAATCCTCGAGGCATCGTCTACACCAACGCTCCTGACCAGTTCGTGGTCGACCTCTGGGTGATGGCCGCGTGTACTGTTATAGAGAACGATCAGCTTTTTCCTGTGGTGGTCGGCCGAGGTTTTGGGTATGTGGGAGTTGAGGATCACGAGAGATACGCAAGTTATCTCGTGCTGCTGACCTGGCATGTCAGGTGCCAGAGCAGGGATGGAGACGTGCTTACTGTGTTTGGGCAGTTGTTTTTTGCCAGCAGTCAGTGCGTGAACCAGCTTATTCCTATACGCGGTCATGTCCGCGACCATGCCCTCGGTGCAGTAGGGGAACTTGTAGGCAAAAGACTTGCATTGTAGAGACGTATCCCGGTACGACTGGTCAAACACAGTCTCGATGTCAAGACATGCTGCCTTGTAGAAATGTGGCATGTGTCTCATGTCAAAGAGCTTAGCCTCAACCTCTGACTTGTCATGATCATATATGAGTTGGGAGACTGAGATGACCTGGTTCAGTTTGTTTGCGGGCATGAAGTACACTCTACCAAACATTACATCTGAGCACAGAGCAGGTGTGTTCCCATCTCGAGAAATGTAATAGCCCCTGTCCGGGCAAAAATCTCCAAAGGTCAGTGCACCCCGTACGGTTTCTATGTACTTTGTGGCCAACGATATGGATTTCAGCGGGAACACCTGAGCGTTTACCTTTCGCTTAATGTCGTCGTGTAGTACGTGACTGTACACTGGCTCGGCAACAAAATGTCTAGACCAAGTTTCCCGTACCTGCTCCCAGGTTTCTTCTTCACCATCCTGATCGCGAATCAGGTCTAGATCATACCCCACAACCGGAGCTATATCGGTAACTTTGAAGTGTACCGAAGTGTAAATGTTGATATCTCGAGCCTGTACCACCAACCCTCTGCACAAGAGGGCCTCTTCCTGCCTATGAAAGATGATAGATTTAATCATCACCCCGACTAGTTGGGGTTCAAGCTCAGGGTTGACAGCTCTGCGCTCGGGGTAGATGTTAGGGAAAAAGTCCACAAAAGGCACTGCTTTGTTCATGATTAAGTCTAAACATCTGAGGTTTGTAGCGTACTTTTATTAAAAAAAAAAAATGTCTCCCTCTCCCGCCCCCTCCTCCTCCTCCTTTTTTTGTGGGTCATACAAATACTGATGCGTACTGATGTGTGCATACATACAATCAGGGTAACGTATCACAACCAAACAACCAAGGAGTGAGATTCCAACCAAGCTTGCAAGGGACACACCCAGAAGAGCTCAACTAACTGTTAAACTGAAACTTACGTAGAGTTGAATGTTTCAAGAGCGGACATGGCTGACTTGAACCATGGATAACAACCAAGGCTGTGTGAACAAGTGTGTGAAGCGGTTGTGGTGTCGGTGGTGAAATATCAAACCCTACCACACTCTGCCAATGAAATCGTGATTTAATGTACAATGTCTGAGGGTTAGGAATATGAATCACACAGTGTTCAATTTGTGTTTGTGAGACCAGACGTACACAAGCAGATATAGACATGGCAGCTAGGAAGACTGTTGCTGTGTCCACGGCGTGTGTGTTGCCTCACAGAGAGGCAAATACAGCTGTGGTTACGAGGGTCAAGGTGCCTTCCAACAGGAGAGCATTGTTCTTTGCTGTTCAAACTGACATATTGCACGATAAGGCATGTGATGAGCTATCATTCGGCGCGCTGTCAATAAATGACAGAGCAACCTTTCAATTGCTCCTTTACCTGACTTACTGCTGTAAAGGGGAGCTTCTTCAAGTGACTCTGGAAAACCCAGACTTTTGCAGCATGTCACCTCCTATCAGAGAGGATTTCGCTCACGGGCGCTTGTTTTGTTTCGTCCTAGACATGAACAATGAGGACTCGTGTGAAACAAATACTCAATCGCAATCTACAGCGGGTACAGCATCTGACGACACTGACGAACTGTCCGGTACCCAATTGCTCAGTCTCATGAACATAAGTGTCAACATGGACGTGTTCAGAGGAGATGAAGCTGATGATGACCAGGATGAGGACGACAACGACGACGCCTCGTGTCGAAAGTATTCTGCGGACAGAAACGAAACTCTGGAAGAGGCGTTCAATGCGTTCATGCGACTACAATTGGTAAGGAAAAAGGCATCTTCTCTCAACAACGCTATGATCGCCATGAGAGACAGCAAGGGGGAGCTGAGCTCAATGTTCAACTGGGTCGACATCCGCAGCGATACGCTTAATTCTGACAAGGTGGATCGGAAGAAGGTCAAGGAACTACAGGGCTCCATGTACACACCAGCTTGTCAAACGGGTAGACAGATGGTAATCCTCCCCCCCTCGATAATGAACCTAAACGTCAAGGTTCTGGATGACTCTATAGGAAGGATTACGGACAGTGCAAGTAAAGGAGAGGGCAAAGCGTTGTTCCTCTCGCTCCTCTCTAAACTCACAGGCACACAATGGCTAAAGCACACGGTCGTGCAAACTGCATATGATGCGAACGTGCAAGAGGATGTAAGATTCATAGAGAGAGTGAAAGCTTTCACACGTAACCTCAGCTGTTCGCTGGAAAGCTGCCAGGTGAAGACGAGAGGACTGTTGGTGTTCAGATACTCTCTGGAGAAACTCATTGAGAGGGAGACTCCCGATCTGTTTGTCAGCTCGCTGATACACAGGCACATGCCTATCGCAAAACCACGCATCGACAAGGTCTTGCGTGACATAAGGAGCAAACGCAGAACACAAGCACTGGCGTCTCTGCTGAATAATGGACATTGTTATTGCAAGCGAGTGCGCAACGGTGACACCCGCGGAGCGTGCAACGGCGAGTGTCAGACTGCCTACGCTTGTTTTTACAACACATCCGAGCATCACCCTTTCACCGTGAGCAAAGATGACCACAGTTACTACTTTGCGAATCTGTACCCTCATCTGGGTAAACTGGAACGCTTGAGTGCAGAAATGAAAGTCAAGTACAGAGGACGCAGGCAGTTTGAGAGCATAGCAGATATGGTCTTCAACATCCTGGTCAGACACAGGTTCAGCGAGACCGATTCGTTATATGAAGGTTTGAGTGACTTGATAGACAACGACATGAGCAACTCGAGCTTATCTCTCGGCGAGAGCCTTGCCGAGATCCACGAGTTGTTGTACCTGGCGCCGTGTAGTCACGAAGACCACTCGGAAGAGCCCAGCGCTCTGGATCCGGTGAAAGTGTACGACCACGCATTGGTGCGCTACTTGTTCTGCGACAGCTTGCAAGTGGGCAGGCTGTTTCAGGCGTCGACGACGTTCAATTACATTATCGCCAACACCGCACCGAGGTACACGATCGAACGGATCATGCTTTTCAACATTACTGGTCCCGGGGAAGGTAAGACCTACGCAAACAATGTGCTGAACTATCAGTTCAGGAGGATAAGAGGTTGCATAGAGACACTGACATCTTTCACCCCGCAAGCTTTCAAGTACAAACAGAAGAGGAACGCCTGTGTGGTCATGATAGACGATGCGCACATAACCCACGAGAAGAACATAAAAGCTGTAGACAGAGAGTCCAATGTGATCCCCAACACGTTCAAGAACCTCCTGGATACAAGCGTACTGGAGAGCGACGTGGTGACCAGAGACGCGAGCAGCGGCAAGGTCGACACCGTCAAGTATCAGGCCGTGCACAACTGCGGCTTCGTATGGAACACCAACACAATGGGGTTCGTGAGCAACGCCTGGGCCGATCGTTGTCTGATCATGGAGTCTGAGTTCCCCAAGTGCATGACACGCACGCGTAGCACTAAGCAGATACAAGACACGGTGGAGAAACGCAAGATGGAGCGCATAGCTGCAGTGTGCCTTTACAGACAGAACCTAATCCAGTCAGCTACAATGATCGGCGAGTCTGAGATCATGCAGTTCAGCTCGAGGTTCGACGTCGCGAGAGATGCCTGCGTGGCCGCCCTATACGCAAGTCACATCGTGTGTACCGGAGTAATCAGTCGTAGGGTTTCATTCTGCATCAACCAGCTCGTCTTTGCCGAGGCCATGAAACTAGCGTGTCACTTTGTGTTTGACATATGGATCCCTCCGTGGACCGAAATTCCAGACGAGAAGGATTACCCCGAGTTGAGGGCTTACATGAAACGACTGAACGAGTGCAGACTCGAAGCTTTAAACGAGCTGTCCTTCGGACAGGTCTGCCTGGAGACCAACTCTGTCTACAAGCTGTGCGTCGCGGCCTGTCTACCGGACATATGTCCCCGTGCGGTGGATATACAGGGCAACTTCGCCTGCAAGGTACTAGGGTATATCTTAACCCAGATCCACGAGCAGCACCTGTCGACCAGCTTGAAAAATGAACACTTGTGCATCGCAGGTATAGATGACATGTTTTTCTCAGAGAAGGACATCGAGTGCGGCAGTGATGCGGCGCATGAAATGATCATGCTGTGCTCGACGTGCAAGGTGCCGGTTCGCGAGTGGAACCCTGCGGTAATGAAAAATTACAAGCTGTGCACGTACAGATATGCAACCAACAAAACCTCGCACACGAGGAAAGGACACTCTAATCCTCAAAAGAAAGTGGGCTCTATCACGGTCCCACTCGAAGCCGTGTACGATATGCTGGCCCTATACGCTCCGGGTTCTCACTCAGAGTTTTGGACTCAGTTGGGCGCGAAGATGGTCGACGCCTATGATAAAGGAGACTTAGATGGTGGCAATGCCTTTGGTCAGTGTTCGGGAATTGACGATGAGCCTCCTAGGCTGATGTTCACCTTGGACTTCAACAAGGACCCAGTGTGCTCTGTAATACTGGAAGCAACAGCTGCAATTGAGCCCCTGAACGAACTCACATTCACCAAGTGTGCGCTGGGAGGGGAGATCTTCCAGTGCTCTGCGCCTTTGTATTACGGGGGCGTTATCAGAAGGGCGATGCGTCAGAATGCTCCTAAGGGGGCTTGCAACAAAAGGCATTTGAGAGAGTCTAGACTGGGTCCAAGAGGTACCTTCCACGGGCCCAGACTGAACGTGTACTCAGTCGAGTACTCTGGCGTACCCGTGAAAAATGTGAGCTCGTTTTGTACTACGCGCACTGTCTATCATCAGGACAAGATAGCCTTGAATGTCAACCGCGATAATCGGGGACACCTGGTCGAACTAGAGGAAGATTGGGAGTGGAAGGATGCAGTTGATGTGTTTGACAGCATTCACGGCACTGACGTGTTCTCAGTCGATATGTTGAAACGGGACTATGCTGCTACAATGGTGGTCGTAAAGGGAGAGGTCATGACAGCTAGGACTCGAAAGTCGTCGAAACTCAGTGTCATGCTGAAAGGTCTGAGTGAATCGAATGGACAAGCAGCACTAGCCATGCGAAAGGGTCTCACGCCTTGTGACACTCAAGATGCAACTCAAAGGCGACAACCTGCAAGAAAGTCACCCAGCCGGGCGCGTAAAAGGAGTGAAGCACAGCAATCCAGAGACTCCCTAGACGCACTGAGTGTGAAGAGGAGAAAATGCACCAACGAGGATGTAGAAAATTGACATGTGAACCACGTGACGTTTCATACATACATACATACATACATATACACACTCACAAAGAATACTCAAAGATGAAACACTATTATTGAAAGAATGACAACCTGTGTCGCCTTCTTCTGTCAAACACGACAATAAAAAAAACCTAAAACACCTAACACTGTGTCATTGACTTATTGGTTTCTGAATCCTATCTATGAAAAAGTGATATCTTCAGTCAGAACCTTGCTGACTCCACAGGAGCAAATGACGCTGTGCACCTGCATGTATGACAGTATTATCTGGATAATAAAAAACCCAAACGCCTTTGAACAACACTGAGTCATTAGGTACCCCATATCAATGCTGTTTTATTATGTTTTGTTCAGGTTTTTTTTTTGTGTGTGTGCTTAGGATCCTCCGCCGATGATCAACATGTTCTTTGAAACCTGTATATATTTTGACAAAACCCTGAGGGTTTCAATCACTCGAACTATGTTTTATTGTAACAATAAACGTGATTCTGTACACCCTGGGAGTGTGTGATCTTGTGTGATATACAATGAAATATATATATATATATATATATATATATATATATAATGAAAACCAATGGACAATAGTGACAATAGCGATGGGTTTATTTCACAGTTAAAACAACACTTTGCTTAGCACGTTCTCCCTCAGTCAGGTCCGTTGCAGTGGTAGTCCTTGACAGTCCTCGTCACTCTTTGGTTATGTTGTGGATTGTTCACAGGTGGAACTGGTCCACTGTGACCCTGCGCGTTTACATTTTGGTGTATCAATCCTTTGGGAAACAGGTGTCAAAGTCTTGCGGAGCCTCATGACAATAAACAAAGTGGGACTAGTGATGCAGTACATGTTTCCTATGGCCGTGCAGACATTAAGCACCACGTATCTAATCTCCTCATATTCGACGTCCCTATATTTGACACGTTGTCGGTAATATATGGCACTTACGATCCAGGGTATCCAGCAGCATATGAACAACGTAACTGTGAGGAAGGGCAGCACTTGAGCTCTTCTCAGATTCGCACCAAAGGAATTGCGGTTTAAGTGCTTTCTCACAGTGTACACTATCATACCGTTGCAGTAAACGAGCACAAGTATGGGTATGAAGAAACACATGGTTGTCCTGGTCCAGAAGGTGGCAAGCTGGTAACGATGAGGCATATCATTGAAACACATCACGTTGTCCTTGGATACGGGACGAACGGTGTAATAGCATATGTCCACAAGAGCAGAGAGTGTAGGCACACAGGCGCACAGTCGACACACAAGCCTCCTCCTGTCAGAACTGTGTCTCTTCGGGACCAGGCCCTTGAGTGTTGACCTGTTGTTCACCACCTTCATGTATCTTTCGATGTTGATGTAGGCCATGAGAAATATGCCGTACTGGAAACTGAACTGTGGGGACACAAAAAAACAAAAACAAAACAAATCTCTTTAGATGAGCTGAAAGGCAGGCGTGTGTTTGAGTATGTGTTTACGGTATTTTAGAGTGGTAGTACTCACTGTCATCACTCCTGTCATCAGTTTGCACACCAGGTAGCCAAACACCCAGCCCTTCACGAGAATCATCTGAGTGACCCACACAGGCAAAGTCAGCAAAGTGGCCATGTTACAGACTCCCAGATGTGAAAAGAACACGTCGAGATCACGGACACGCCTAGCTGAGTCCTTACGAGAGATCATGATTATCATGTACATGTTGACAACCAAGCCTGTGATCATAACGAGTCCATGAAGAAGAGGGATGTAAAAGGTGCGGCTGTATTCGTAGAGATAGTGATGCGAACCTGACGGGTAGTTCGTACTAGTGAAGAGCGTAGAATTGTTGAATGTAGCATTTTCAAATGTTACATGGGTGGTGGAGAGTTGTTCCATACCGATCTGCGTGGTGACACAGGCTGCTGACAACCTTTGCAGCAACAACACAGAGACTTTAAGTACGCTCTGTGTGTGTCCCCAGCTTCCCAACCGCTGTAGTTGGGTCCAATACAGGGATTAGTCCGACCATCGAGGTTTTGGTCCAACTGCTATAGTCGTTTCCAATACAGGGAAAAGGTCTGGTCATCGAACCAAACCACTGCAGTATATAATACCATCATATTGACAGGGTATCTAATCCTTCAAACACTTTGGGGTTTGTTTGTTTTTGTTTTTTTTTTTGCGTCAGCAACAGTCTCACTTTCAGAAATGGAGAATTACCAGAAAGGCTCCATTATTGGCCGAGGCGCATACGGAACTGTGTACAAAGTCACGTGTCTGAAGACTGGAAAGGCGTTTGCTCTGAAATGTCACAACTCCCCTGTGGTAGAGGATGAAGACATTGTAGAGAACGATTCAACAATTGGTGTAGAGGATGCGACCGTGAGAGAACTCTCCTGTCTCAGTGCACCGAGGGGTCACAACCCCCCTGTGGTAGAGGATGAAGACATTGTAGAGAACGATTCAACAATTGGCGTAGAGGATGCGACCGTGAGAGAACTCTCCTGTCTCAGTGCACTGAGGGGTCACCCCAATGTGATTCAGATACACGATCTTTTCATTGACGGTGAGAATATCGCCATGCTCATGCCCTACGTTCCCTACACCTTGACAGTGATTCACAATGGACATGGTCTGAAAGTCTACTACGACCTTGGTAAAGCAGTACAGGTGATTCCGTTGAGTTTTGTGGCTCACTTTTCCGTTCAGGTGGCCAATGCCCTGTCTTACATGCACGGGCGTAATATAATACACAGGGACTTGACACCTCGTAATGTGCTGCTGACAGAAGATCTGACCGTTAAGGTGGCAGACATGGGCCTCTCGAGACAATCCTCCAAACGGATGAGTCCAAATGTGGTAACGGAGCCCTACAGAGCCCCAGAACTGTTTGGTGACGCCCCAGACACCAGTCGGAAAGATTACACTTGTGCCATAGACATGTGGAGTCTGGGGGTGATGATAGCAGATGCGATGGAAGGAAAGGTTGTCTTCGCGGAGCGTGATAATGACAGTGGAACTGTGTCCACGTACGACATCATTGTAAAGACTTTGTGTCCAAGAAACCATGTTAGTGCACCAGTCACTTCCTGGGACATTGACGATGTAATGCCCAACGTGATGGAGTGTACTCTAGTGAGAAGAATCGTCCTTCAATTACTGACTTTCCGTGAGAATGAGAGACTCCTGGCCCATGAGCTGCTGCAAGACCAAGAATGGGTGCAGGCTGCTCATATGACCGAGGAAGACAAAAATATGGTCATACACCAGATTCAGCAACAACAACGACGACGACAAGCGAGCAAGCGATTCTAGTCAAACAACACCAGGACTGCATAGAAATGGTTCATTGTATTCACATTTATTTTGTACATTATTCATTGTACAATGATGCATGTATGTTTACAATACCAACAAAAATAAACATTGTATATCCTCACAATAACTGTGGTATATCTGCTTGCAGGACAGGCTGTCTGCTATTCAAACACGATTGTATGAATCAGCATCGTCATTGCAATGACTATCATGACACTGTAGGGTTTGAAAGTATTCCCAGTAGACCTCCACGATTTTTCAAGTTCGTCCATCATCCTCACGATGTCTTGTATATCTAGAGAGAGAGAGAGAGAGAGAGAGAGAGAGAGAGAGAGAGAGATGTGATTGTAATAAAAAGCTACATAGTATCATGATGAAACTGACCAAAAAACGCACAACGTACCTTCACTCACGTTGACCAGGCCTGCGCCCGTTTCGACACTATCCAGCTCCTTGAGATCCGGTACTCTAATGGGTTGTCTGGTTGTCGTTGTAGTTGTCGTTGTAGTTGTCGTTGTAGTTGCTGCGGCAGTAGGAAGTGTGGATGTAGCAACTTGAACATCTGAGCAGCTTGCGTTGACCTCTCCGTGTCTCTGATACATGTAATACTGCCAGGACGATGCATCAGCTCCAATTCCAATTCCAGATCCACGAAATGTTGTCCCGTTGTCAACCAGGAAACAGCAGGAACCCAGACTTTGTTCTTTGCTCATAGTGTCATTCCACACTTCGTTTAAACTCCACATTTGCTTATTGTGGTATTGTGCTAGCCTAGAGATTCGAATGACACCCTGGAGCGGGGCAATGACTGCAGCCTTCGTCCCTGTGTCAACCTTGGCAGTGTAGTAAAACATACCACACGTATCACTGTTTACTCTCAAATAGAAAGTCTCCTTTCCAATCCTGTACATGCCTTCGTCTGTACACGTGAGAAAGCGAATGTTGACTTGGTAGCCCAGAGAGTTCATCGTCAGCTCGTATATCTGGTAAATAGCGAACATGGGTTCTCGGTCTTTCTGGAAAAACTGATTAGGACTCTGCAAGTACCCCGGCAGCGTGACAGTGCTACCCACTGTACCAACTATGGTGACCGGTTCAAGTCTTTTCTCCGTGAGACCTTTCGTAACTACGGTGACCGGTTCAATTCTTTCTTTCGTGAGACCTTTCATCCTTGTCAGGGTACAACAATCAACTGTCGCAGCAATGCACAGTAGAGTCATTGTGATAGGAATGTACATCCTCATAGCGCTTGGGTTTACACACTGTGAACCAATTCTGAGTCTCCTCGCAGTGAGTGTTACTTCAGGAGCAGTAGCGCCCTTGTATGTGTGCTGAACCCAGTTTCGTCACCACCCAGCCATGCAAAAATGGCCGATTTGTACAACTGCATAAGCTTGGTCCAACTGCATAAGCTTGGTCCAACTGCATAGGTTTGGTCCAACTGCATAGGTTTGGTCCAACTGATAGGTCTGTTGGTTAACCGTTTTACATGGTCATGAACATGTGTTCGGAGGATAGTTCTAGATGAGTCACTCACTTTTCACGGGATTTTAAGATTTTAACATGTGTATGTAAGTCGAACCAAACAGGGTTTCACATGTCACTCAACCACTGCTGTGTCAATCACAAGATGTTAGTATTCTAAGCAACACATTACACTAATCCCTAAATGCTTTACATTATACACAGTATTCAAATATATATGTTAACAATGTCTTTAGTTTGGTCAGCACAAACTCACTTTTGAGTGAATGATATTCGTGGACTACGTCAAAAATGCCACACGACCCTATAGTGTACTCGCAGTAGGGATTTCTCGGAAAGTCCTCATTAGTCCCTCTTAGATTGAGACGGTAGACATAATGAGCCATCTCGATGTACGTGATATGATCATCCTTGTACAGGAGATACCTGTCTAATCCATTACCTCCCTTCTGAAGAGTTCCCAGGAGATAAACCTGTTTCGAGTCTTTTAATGTCACTGGTATGTAACCATCCAGAGAAGTGTGAGCGACCCGTAGATGTTCAGGGAGCGATGATGTGATCCACTTGTCCGTAAAAGTAGGATTGCAAAAAGATTCTCCGTTCACCATGTACACATTACGGAAACAGTTGAGAAAATGGACTATCACCTCAGGCCTAGCCCCCGTGATCTCGATCAATTGTCTGGGTATGATACTGGAAGACACAAAGAGTACGCTGCGTTGGTTGCACGGGGATGACAGTAGAAGAGGCTTCAGTTTGTCAGTTATGTGCTGTGTGTAGCCATTGACGAGTTGCTCTTGTTCCAAAGGAGTTGTGTACTGTCCTCCGGGTGAGAGGTCTGTGTCTATGTCTGTGTCTGTGTCCGTGTCTGTGTCTTCGTCTAGGTCTAATACTGCACTGTAGCTAAAGTGTTCATTCACCACAGTTGCATTTATAAAAAGGTTATACGCACAAATCTCCTGTTTGCCCCCTCTAATGACAACATAATCCACATACACGTTGTTGTGATAAACCCCTCTTGAATTTGCCATTAGGGTGCTTGAGTCATATTGAGTTGCAGCCTCAGTTGTATCCATGTCCTATCGCTTTTATGATGCCTGAATCTGAATAAATTGGAACCCCCATTGGATGTATCAATGTGTATGTGACAAATCAATGCTACAGTGAACCATCAAGTCGCAAAACTTCTAGAGGGTTACATCTCTGTCAGGGTGGCTTTAGCGTACCTCAACTACAAACAAGAGTCACTACACACACACACACACACACACACACACACACACACACACACACACAGAGAGAGTCAGGTTAACACATTCTTTTATTCATCTTCATACACAGTCACAGGTTTTCTTGTAGCATCGCTGCAAAGGTGTGGTAAACTACATAATAAACAACAGTCTTCATGGGATTCCAGATCGTAGACATGTCCTGAGGGTCCCCTTCTGTCAAGACACACTTGAGAGCCTCAGAACAGTTGTCGTTCACTTCAATGTTGGTGTGATACGTTAAACTGTGATCCAAGGTCAAAGTCATTGCCAAATCAAAGTCTCCGTTGTCCATTTCTCTTGGGCCCAAGAACTCCGATATGAACGGGTTCGGAGGCTCTTTCACAATAGCTTTCGCCTTCTCCAGATAATGTACAGATGGTGCCTGTACTTTGTGAATAAGACATTGGAAGCTGTGTTCTCTCCCTGGGCATTTGTGTATCTCAAACAGGGTTTGATCAACTCTCGGAAAGCCTTCGCAGGTCACGGTAATCTTGTATCTGCGGATGTCTGTAAGTCTCACGGTGCACGCAAGTTGAAACCCAGGACATGTCCAGCCCATTCCAGTCAGGTTGACTAGAAGCTCACGTGTGTCCTTTTCAAGTCTTGTAGCTTCAGCAGCACACAGTCCTGTGAAGTCATCCTGCTGTTTTTTAACCAAGATGTTAGACATGGTGGACGTGTCGGGTTAGGTCGTCTCATAGGAGTGTCAACATGTGCGATTTGGAACTATTTTTATTATTGTTAATATGTCGTGATATATAAAAGGTTTCAATGTAAGCAACCAGACGACAATCAGGCTGTCATAGGCCTTCTCAAAATCTTCATCTATCTGTTCCAACAAGTCACCAGGATTGGTATCTAGAATCAGATACACTCTTCCAAGAGTCGGAGGGGTCAGCGTCGACACCGGTATCCTGGGCGCAAAGCGCTTTAATTGTCTCTGCACACAGCCGACGATGGCTCTTATGCTCACATGTGACACAATAACTGACCTCGCTATCCACCTGCGTACAATCTTGCATGGTAGATGTAAGGCAAATGATGGATATAGACAGTCAAGGGTGTCTATATAGCCAGGGAGGCAAAGATGGAGGGATGTTTGTGAAGGTTGACAATATGAGCTATGGTTGGAAGAATTGCTCCATGGTCACGTTCTTGACAAATACGAGTCCTGTTGGTGACACAACAGAAATATAAATCACATCATCACAAAAAAAAACGAGTCCAACAACACGTTCATATATACAATCTCCAACAAAGTTCCACTTTGTGTTTATTTTCACAATGTTATCATATACACTTACAAACACAAAGGTGTACATTTGACAAGTGTGAATAAAAGCGTGCAGACATGAAGAGATATCAAAAACATGGTTTGTCAATATTACATAATCTCTGTGTGTACATTTCATAGGGAGGGGTGTTAGAACAACACCCACGGTTAGATACATTTCCAGTGTTTCACATATCAATATAGAAAACCGTTATCCCTTTTGTTGAGGACACATTTACTGTATATATTGGTTGTACAAAACCTACAACTACTCCTACAGCCACTTGACCATGACCACAGGTCATATCTAAATGAAACTATAAACCGCTGTGTTGGTACATATCTGTGCAGATCCATAACTGTCCTCGTCGTAGTCCCTAAACTCACCAACGATGTCAATACAATGCTGGTCTACACTGTCACCGTCAAACTCTTCACCATGAGGGCAAGTGAATATAGTCTTGGCAAGCTTGCGATTGAATGTGTAGTCTGTATCATGGATGACCAGACGTTTTACGTATTTAGGGGTGACACTTACCATCCCACTCTTCGAAGCTAGCACAGTTATCACGTCAACCACACTAGAACCGTCGGAGGGTTTACAATCTAAGACTATAGCCAGGGACCGGTCTGTTGGTGTCGCGTACTGAACTTTAAACCACCGAGACAGATAAACCACCATCTCTCTAAACTCCAAGCCTGTGGTAATGTTTTTCAAATCTTTATGGACAAGTGGAAATACCTCAGTCTGCCCTGCTGATGACACAGCCGAACACCACATAGCCAAGATGATCTGTCTTTTCAACACAAAACAGCTCCAGTGAAATCGGTATGAACCAAGGGATACGTTGAACAATTTAGGCAAGTAGTCATCAGGACCAATCATCTTTTCCGTGTTGGGCAGCGGACAGGTTCCCACCAGAATGTGATCCCAGAAACCCGGAACGTGAGGGATGCAGACATATCTGTAGGCCGTCTCTTCTGGCATTCGTGCGTTTGCCCAATACGTGAAGGACATCTCATCTCTCGCGGTGATGAGGTGGCTGAACACTGCATGGAGAAGCAACAACAGTTTCAATTGCCAAGTTGATAGATGAATAATGTATAGCTTGGAAAATAGAATAAAAATTACACGTACCGCTTTGCAGACTCTCAAGAGAAGGCCCAACGTTGGTGTCCAAGATACTCCGAGCGAATCTGCTGACATTGTCATCTGTCCTGAAACGGTCGGTTGGATCACGTTCGAGCTCCCACACTCCTATGTTCGCCATATCAGGATAATTAGCAAACCTGCTGACTGTGGTGTTGATGGTGCCGCGTTGAGACACTACACTGTGTACCTTGCATCCTCTGTGCGCGTGGTAACATATTGTGCAGATTACACAACCACATACACATTGGATGGGTTTGTTGAACTGAATCAAGAATTCTTGACAGATAACCGCTCTGTTGAAGGTTGTCTTACAGGTGGCACACAAGAGCGACTGCTTTATCAGAGCCAGCAGAGTATCGCTGAACGTGATGTTTTCACCATGGCTCTCCAAGCTGTGCCGTGGAGTGAGAGTGTGGGGGGCTTCTGGGTGTGTTACAGCTACTACAGCTTCGGTTGGGAATTGGAATATTGAATGCTGTAGTACAGGTGTAACTGGCTGGAAGATGTCGCAACTTACACCCTGACACTGCTGAGGCTGTGGTGGTGGTGGTGGTGGTGGTGGTGGTAGTTGTGGTTGCAGGAATACCAGTTGCTGAGATTGTAGAGGGTCACGGTGATGTATTGGTAGCTGCTGCTGCTGGGGTGTCAGAGGTAATTGGTGCTGTGTTTCAGCAGGCACTTGCTGGTGGGACGTTAGATGTCGAGGTGTTGAAGGTACTTGTGGGTGATGGTCTTCTACTCGAAAAGTTCGGGTCGAGGAGTCTTGTGACACGTCTTGTGACGCGTACTCACAGGTCTGCTCTGCAGGAAACAGGTTAACGTAGCCAGACGCAGACACGTCTCCATAATCGTATATCGATTTAGGCTGGCATATAGGGACTGTCGTGGGAATAGTGAACACGCTTGCAGCATGCGTGTCTGAACTGGACTGGAAATTCCATAGTCTCTCATTGCACTCACTTACATCGATGAAACTCTCCTGGTGAGTGTCTCTGTTACTGTAAGATAAAAAAGGAAGGAACATTGTCAGTAAAGCACCACAAGGTATAGCTTCTACCAGTATAATTAGAAACACAATGATGATGATGATGATGATGATGATGATATACACATACCACTCTGGCAAAGATGCAAGACTTGTGGATGCAATCACAGGTTCAGCATATCCAGGTGTATCGGTACACATTTCACACACCGGTGCAGCTTGGGACTCTGGCTCAGGTGTACGTTGGGACATGGTATTACACTCCTCAGTTTCAGCAGGGGCACCCTCCTTCTCGTCACACTGGGACTCAAGTAGTTTAACACAGGCAGCGCTGGTCTCAGCATAGTCAGCCTCCACCTCACTATACTGGGACACGAGCTCAGTTGATGCAACAATGGTCACAGACGCAATGTCTGTTGTTGAGACATCCCTTGACTCTTGTTTAGCACAGGCAGCGCTGGTCTCGGCAGAGGCCTCATCTGTGTTACACCGGGTGAACTTCCTTTCAGCTGGCACTGTACACACTTCATGGTCGGCGGAGGTTCTGTTGTCTCCAGCTGCACTCTTTGAGCTACTGCGTCTGATTATGAATGAATGAATGAATGAATGAATGAATGAATTAATGTTATTTCGAACATGTATATAAAGAAATAAATGTATGTAGCTATTTGTACATACAAAAGAAAGAAAGAAAATAAGAAATTAAAAAAGTAAAATAAAATACAGAGCAGGTCGCTCTTTGATGAAACTGCAGCAGTGCATACAGGAGAAAGACTGAAACTAAAGTATCGATCTCATTCCACTCAAGGAGTGGGAGAAGTACAACACTTTTTAAAAAATAAATAAAAATTCCCATCCCTTTTTAACTACTCTTCAGTTTGTAGCTACACGAATAATCTAACTACATAATACACCTATATATATATATACCATATATACCCTTCATGAATATCCATATAAATATATAATCACAATAATATATACTACATACCCATCTTTGTAAATCCTTATCTTTGGGGCAGAGGCCTCATCTGTCTTGTACCTGGACTTCTTCTCAGCTGGGACTTTAGACACGTCGTAGTCAGCGGAGCCTCTGTTGTCTCCAGCTGCAGTCTTTGAGCCACTGCGTCTGATTATGAATGAATGAATGAATGAATGAATTTTATTTCGAACATGTATATAAAGAAATAAATGTATGTAGCTATTTGTACATACAAAAGAAAGAAAGAAAATAAGAAATTAAAAAAGTAAAAATAAAAAACAGAGCTAAGACATTACAAAACACTGCACATAGTGGTGGGCGATACTGCATGATTTGGTATCGATCCGATACCAAGTAAATACAGGGCCAGTATCGCCGATACCCATACCGACACCGATACTTTTTAAATTATTAAGTTGGATGCATCATCAAATTGCTAAATCTGAATGAATTTTCATGACTTTTTAGTGTTTTTGGATTATTAATTAGTTAAAACCCAGGACAGACTGTGGGTAAAGTTTATAGGTCAATAGAAAATACATTATCATAACAAAAGTTTTTGTTCAGAAACAATAGAACAGTAACAAAAACAATTTTTCCCCATAAAGTGTCATGTCTGGATTTGTTTCTTAAATAAACAAAGTGCACAAAATGATCTACTACCCTTTTAGAGAACGGTAGTAGATAATTATCTTTTCTTTTTTGTTTTCGTCCGCATGATTTTTTATATGCTTGTATGAATTTGTGAGGGTCACTATCTTAAAGCCTATTTGCAGATCATGCCCTCCTCCTGCTCTGTGTGTGTGTGTGTGTGTGTGTGTGTGTGTGTGTGTGTGTGTGTGTGTGTGTGTGTGTGTGTGCTGCTGGCTGCTTGCGTGTTTGCCTGAGTCACGTGACGGTACATCATCAAATCACAAGAGGGGGGAGGTGGAGCAAAGTGTGCCTGCTGTGAGGACTGACTCAGACAGAGGTCGCTCTTTGATGAAACTGCAGCAGTGCATACAGGAGAAAGACTGAAACTAAAGTATCGATCTCATTCCACTCAAGGAGTGGGAGAAGTACAACACTTTTTAAAAAATAAATAAAAATTCCCATCCCTTTTTAACTACTCTTCAGTTTGTAGCTACACGAATAATCTAACTACATAATACACCTATATATATATATATACCATATATACCCTTCATGAATATCCATATAAATATATAATCACAATAATATATACTACATACCCATCTTTGTAAATCCTTATCTTTGGGGCAGAGGCCTCATCTGTCTTGTACCTGGACTTCTTCTCAGCTGGGACTTTAGACACGTCGTAGTCAGCGGAGCCTCTGTTGTCTCCAGCTGCAGTCTTTGAGCCACTGCGTCTGATTATGAATGAATGAATGAATGAATGAATTTTATTTCGAACATGTATATAAAGAAATAAATGTATGTAGCTATTTGTACATACAAAAGAAAGAAAGAAAATAAGAAATTAAAAAAGTAAAAATAAAAAACAGAGCTAAGACATTACAAAACACTGCACATAGTGGTGGGCGATACTGCATGATTTGGTATCGATCCGATACCAAGTAAATACAGGGCCAGTATCGCCGATACCCATACCGACACCGATACTTTTTAAATTATTAAGTTGGATGCATCATCAAATTGCTAAATCTGAATGAATTTTCATGACTTTTTAGTGTTTTTGGATTATTAATTAGTTAAAACCCAGGACAGACTGTGGGTAAAGTTTATAGGTCAATAGAAAATACATTATCATAACAAAAGTTTTTGTTCAGAAACAATAGAACAGTAACAAAAACAATTTTTCCCCATAAAGTGTCATGTCTGGATTTGTTTCTTAAATAAACAAAGTGCACAAAATGATCTACTACCCTTTTAGAGAACGGTAGTAGATAATTATCTTTTCTTTTTTGTTTTCGTCCGCATGATTTTTTATATGCTTGTATGAATTTGTGAGGGTCACTATCTTAAAGCCTATTTGCAGATCATGCCCTCCTCCTGCTCTGTGTGTGTGTGTGTGTGTGTGTGTGTGTGTGTGTGTGTGTGTGTGTGCTGGCTGCTGGCTGCTTGCGTGTTTGCCTGAGTCACGTGACGGTACATCATCAAATCACAAGAGGGGGGAGGTGGAGCAAAGTGTGCCTGCTGTGAGGACTGACTCAGACAGAGGTCGCTCTTTGATGAAACTGCAGCAGTGCATACAGGAGAAAGACTGAAACTAAAGTATCGATCTCATTCCACTCAAGGAGTGGGAGAAGTACAACACTTTTTAAAAAATAAATAAAAATTCCCATCCCTTTTTAACTACTCTTCAGTTTGTAGCTACACGAATAATCTAACTACATAATACACCTATATATATATATATACCATATATACCCTTCATGAATATCCATATAAATATATAATCACAATAATATATACTACATACCCATCTTTGTAAATCCTTATCTTTGGGGCAGAGGCCTCATCTGTCTTGTACCTGGACTTCTTCTCAGCTGGGACTTTAGACACGTCGTAGTCAGCGGAGCCTCTGTTGTCTCCAGCTGCAGTCTTTGAGCCACTGCGTCTGATTATGAATGAATGAATGAATGAATGAATTTTATTTCGAACATGTATATAAAGAAATCAATGTATGTAGCTATTTGTACATACAAAAGAAAGAAAGAAAATAAGAAATTAAAAAAGTAAAAATAAAAAACAGAGCTAAGACATTACAAAACACTGCACATAGTGGTGGGCGATACTGCATGATTTGGTATCGATCCGATACCAAGTAAATACAGGGCCAGTATCGCCGATACCCATACCGACACCGATACTTTTTAAATTATTAAGTTGGATGCATCATCAAATTGCTAAATCTGAATGAATTTTCATGACTTTTTAGTGTTTTTGGATTATTAATTAGTTAAAACCCAGGACAGACTGTGGGTAAAGTTTATAGGTCAATAGAAAATACATTATCATAACAAAAGTTTTTGTTCAGAAACAATAGAACAGTAACAAAAACAATTTTTCCCCATAAAGTGTCATGTCTGGATTTGTTTCTTAAATAAACAAAGTGCACAAAATGATCTACTACCCTTTTAGAGAACGGTAGTAGATAATTATCTTTTCTTTTTTGTTTTCGTCCGCATGATTTTTTATATGCTTGTATGAATTTGTGAGGGTCACTATCTTAAAGCCTATTTGCAGATCATGCCCTCCTCCTGCTCTGTGTGTGTGTGTGTGTGTGTGTGTGTGTGTGTGTGTGTGTGTGCTGCTGGCTGCTTGCGTGTTTGCCTGAGTCACGTGACGGTACATCATCAAATCACAAGAGGGGGGAGGTGGAGCAAAGTGTGCCTGCTGTGAGGACTGACTCAGACAGAGGTCGCTCTTTGATGAAACTGCAGCAGTGCATACAGGAGAAAGACTGAAACTAAAGTATCGATCTCATTCCACTCAAGGAGTGGGAGAAGTACAACACTTTTTAAAAAATAAATAAAAATTCCCATCCCTTTTTAACTACTCTTCAGTTTGTAGCTACACGAATAATCTAACTACATAATACACCTATATATATATATATACCATATATACCCTTCATGAATATCCATATAAATATATAATCACAATAATATATACTACATACCCATCTTTGTAAATCCTTATCTTTGGGGCAGAGGCCTCATCTGTCTTGTACCTGGACTTCTTCTCAGCTGGGACTTTAGACACGTCGTAGTCAGCGGAGCCTCTGTTGTCTCCAGCTGCAGTCTTTGAGCCACTGCGTCTGATTATGAATGAATGAATGAATGAATGAATTTTATTTCGAACATGTATATAAAGAAATAAATGTATGTAGCTATTTGTACATACAAAAGAAAGAAAGAAAATAAGAAATTAAAAAAGTAAAAATAAAAAACAGAGCTAAGACATTACAAAACACTGCACATAGTGGTGGGCGATACTGCATGATTTGGTATCGATCCGATACCAAGTAAATACAGGGCCAGTATCGCCGATACCCATACCGACACCGATACTTTTTAAATTATTAAGTTGGATGCATCATCAAATTGCTAAATCTGAATGAATTTTCATGACTTTTTAGTGTTTTTGGATTATTAATTAGTTAAAACCCAGGACAGACTGTGGGTAAAGTTTATAGGTCAATAGAAAATACATTATCATAACAAAAGTTTTTGTTCAGAAACAATAGAACAGTAACAAAAACAATTTTTCCCCATAAAGTGTCATGTCTGGATTTGTTTCTTAAATAAACAAAGTGCACAAAATGATCTACTACCCTTTTAGAGAACGGTAGTAGATAATTATCTTTTCTTTTTTGTTTTCGTCCGCATGATTTTTTATATGCTTGTATGAATTTGTGGGGTCACTATTTAAAGCCTATTTGCAGATCATGCCCTCCTCCTGCTCCGTGTGTGTGTGTGTGTGTGTGTGTGTGTGCTGCTGGCTGCTTGCGTGTTTGCCTGAGTCACGTGACGGTACATCATCAAATCACAAGAGGGGGGAGGTGGAGCAAAGTGTGCCTGCTGGGAGGGCTTACTCAGACAGACACAGACAGCCAGGTCGCCTCTTTGATGAAACTGCAGCAGTGCATACAGGAGAAAGACTGAAACTAAAGTATCGATCTCATTCCACTCAAGGAGTGGGAGAAGTACAACACTTTTTAAAAAATAAATAAAAATTCCCACCCCTTTTTAACTACTCTTCAGTTTGTAGCTACACGAATAGCCTAACTACATAATACACCTATATAAATATATACCATATATACCCTTCATGAATATCCATATAAATATATAATCACAATAATATATACTACATACCCATCTTTGTAAATCCTTATCTTTGGGGCAGAGGCCTCATCTGTCTTGTACCTGGACTTCTTCTCAGCTGGGACTTTAGACACGTCGTAGTCAGCGGAGCCTCTGTTGTCTCCAGCTGCAGTCTTTGAGCCACTGTGTCTGATTGTCTTTGGGGAAGAGACAGGCCTTGACTCTTGTTCAACACTGGCAGCGCCGGCAGAGGCTCTGTTGTCTCGGGTTGCACTCTTTGAGCTAATGCTTCCGATTGCCTTTGGGGCAGAGGTCACATTGACAATATACACTTCTTCATCATTGTCAGAGTTGCTACTGGAGTCGCTGCTGGAGTCACTGCTGCTGTCGCTGCTGCTGTTGCTGTTGCTGTCGCTGTCACTGTCACTGCTGCTGCTGTTGGTGTTACTGTCGTTCTTCCAGGCTCTCTTTTTTTTATTACAGGTTGAGGGAGGGGTAGCCTTGGACGACTGCACTCTGGACGTACTGTGCTTGTGTAAAGCACCTGTGTCTTGTCTACCAAGCTTTGCTGTTGGAACGCTACCTGTGTCACTGTGAATTTGATCACCGGAGACTTTGGCTCTCACCACACCAATAACTGAGCTGTCTGATTCTGTCCTTCTCTTATGGTTTACACAAGTCTTAGTAATCTCTTGACTATAATTACCAACAGTCCATCTAAGACTTGTAGATTGGGATCTGTTGCCACTGTCATGCTGCCTGGCTCTCTCATCGGTCTTATGGTACTTACTTTTACTAGAGGACACTGTCAATTCTTGAGGTTCTTCAGATATCCGACGTTTTCCACTTCCAGTAGCATGGCACACTGGTGTTTTGTAACCAATGTTCTTCCAGAGTGGACCTTGTTCAGACCCGTGTCTGTCAACCCGAGATTGACATCGATAGGTTCCTCTTCCTCTTCCTCTTCCTCTTCCTCTGCCATAAGGACCCTCGGGGTGTCTCGGGTGGCCAATGTTATGAGCAACCACATACTGTTCTTGGTACGCTCTATTGTCAAACCTTTTATTACTTTCCCCACACCACCGTCTTTGTTCCATTTTGCGCACAGGAGATGGTGTAGATTCTCTCAGTTCTGTATCAGGTTGATGCAATTGCTTGTATTTAGGATGATGTCCACGTACGATCCCAGTTTTGTTTTGTCCTTTGACCTTGCCTTTGTCTTCTTCATAGCAGCTCATATTCTCAGTCCAGAGTCTAAGTTACACTGACTTTACTGTCTGTGTAACTTCACTTATATTAAGCAGAGACTCCTCCTAAGAATTTCAAGTCTCAACAGACACACACACACACACACACACACACACACACACACACACACACACACACACACACACACATAACAGTATACCCTTGCATATGCAGGCAGTACCTGCTGGATGACATCATTTTAATTGGATCAAATAGTACCGGATTGATAAGTCCGAGTCAATTGGACCGAAAAGCACTGGTTGGATGATTTGAGCCTCGTTATGGTTCATGACACACACACACACACACACACACACACACACACACGGATGATTTGAGCCTCGTTATGGTTCATGACACACACACACACACACACACACACACACACACACACACACACACACACACTTTGCTTTGCTGTCTAATTAGCAGGGGAATACATCACTGCATGTCACACATGAAGAAATGCTTCAAATTTAAGACTTTAACATTCATTTGTTTCTGTTCAGTGATACTATCATTATCCCCATCATCACTTATAGAATAGTGCCATCATAAGGTGATTTAGGCCATTTTCCTTACAAAAAACAAGCTAGGCCTATTTCACTGTCAAAAGGTGGACACATATTAAAGTTAAAAGTGGATAAAAACAGTAGGACTCACTCCATCTATATTTGTTGTAGACAGGATATAATGTAGACATGATTAGCAGGGGAATACATCACTGTCTGTTGTACATTCAAAGGAAAGCCTTTGGCTTGACTTGCAGAAGGCATGGGATAGTGTTAGTGTTGAAGTTCTCAGGAAATATTATGACACCATGCCAAAGAGATGTGCTGCTGTAATTGCTGCAAAAGGTGGAGAAATATTAAAGTTAAAAGTGGATAAAAACAGTAGGACTCCATCTGCATGTTTCATGAACATTATGAAATGAAATCATGTTTTGGAGGGGAAAAAAAGGTCAATATTTTCTGATCTGTCAGGTGTTCTAATAATTTTGGCCACCACTGTATATAAGACATACAAATGTATAATGTTAAATAATAATAAGACACACACACACACACACACACACACACACACACACACACACTTTGCATTGCTGTCTAATTAGCAGGGGAATACATCACTGCATGTCACACATGAAGAAATGCTTCAAATTTAACCCTCATGTTGTGTTCATTTCATGTTAAACAATTTTGTGTTCCCGGTCAAAAATGACCGTTCCATTAAAACTCATCATAAAAACTCTAATAATACATATATTATCACTACTTGTTGTGTTAGATTTTTTTTTTATCAACTTAAGTTCTTGTGAACATTGCAAGTTTTGAACTTCTTTTTGTTATTTATGCCCTCTATGCCTCATTGATCTGAGCGGGTACATCTTGAATTTGAGTTCTAAAAAACACAATTTCTGGATTATTTTGACTATAAGAAATAATCAGATGAAACATAGTATACTGTTTATCACAGACTACTTTGGGTCAAAGATACCATGGACATTTGTTTTGAAACCATTTAATATTTTTATACAGTTACATAAAATAACACCTGTGTGGTGATCAAAAATATAATCAAGAGCTGCATTTACTGTATATCAATCTGCCATGGTGCTGCCACACAGTGCACTGAACAATGAGCAGGGCCTCAAAAAAGCCTTATATACCAAAGCTACGAGAAAAGTTCAATGTTATTGAAAGTTTGTTGCAACTGTCTGCGAGAACTACCAACAGGTGAGAGAAAGACAGAGAGAGAAAGACAGAGAGAGTGTGTGCACGTGTCCATCTGACAAATGAGAATGTGCCTGAGCTTTTCCCGTGGGATCATTTCCTGTTTGGCAATATGGAGGGGAGTGTGGCCTTGATCTGAGTGCATCGTGTTCTCACACACAGAAATATAATTGCATGATAGCTGCATGAGACATAACACCTGCAGCAGTACATTTTCTTTGTTAGCAAGATTATATTTTCCACAAACTATAGACAGTGTGAACAATTTCAAAATAATGGACAAGAGAAAGACGTTTGAGTTGCAACATTATTTTCAAAAAGATACAAACCTCTTGTAATTAAAATGAAAAAAAGACAATTGCGATTACTTACATGATACTATGAGTTTTATAGCAAAAATGTATAATGTTCCAATATATTGGAAAAGACGGGAGACACACACACACACACACACACACACACACACACACACACATTTCCATAACAGTACAGCCTCGCAAATGCAGGCAGTACCTGCTGGATGACATCATTTTAATTGGATCAAATAGTACCGGATTGATAAGTCCGAGTCAATTGGACCGAAAAGCACTGGTTGGATGATTTGAGCCTCGTTATGGTTCATGACACACACACACCCACGCACACACACACACACACACACACACACACACACACACACACACACACACACACACTTTGCATTGCTGTCTAATTAGCAGGGGAATACATCACTGCATGTCACACATGAAGAAATGCTTCAAATTTAACCCTCATGTTGTGTTCATTTCATGTTAAACAATTTTGTGTTCCCGGTCAAAAATGACCGTTCCATTAAAACTCATCATAAAAACTCTAATAATACATATATTATCACTACTTGTTGTGTTAGATTTTTTTATCAACTTAAGTTCTTGTGAACATTACAAGTTTTGAACTTCTTTTTGTTATTTATGCCCTCTATGCCTCATTGATCTGAGCGGGTACATCTTGAATTTGAGTTCTAAAAAACACAATTTCTGGATTATTTTGACTATAAGAAATAATCAGATGAAACATAGTATACTGTTTATCACAGACTACTTTGGGTCAAAGATACCATGGACATTTGTTTTGAAACCATTTAATATTTTTATACAGTTACATAAAATAACACCTGTGTGGTGATCAAAAATATAATCAAGAGCTGCATTTACTGTATATCAATCTGCCATGGTGCTGCCACACAGTGCACTGAACAATGAGCAGGGCCTCAAAAAAGCCTTATATACCAAAGCTATGAGAAAAGTTCAATGTTATTGAAAGTTTGTTGCAACTGTCTGCGAGAACTACCAACAGGTGAGAGAAAGACAGAGAGAGAAAGACAGAGAGAGTGTGTGCACGTGTCCATCTGACAAATGAGAATGTGCCTGAGCTCAGTTTTTTTTCCCGTGGGATCATTTCCTGTTTGGCAATATGGAGGGGAGTGTGGCCTTGATCTGAGCGCATCGTGTTCTCACACACAGAAATATAATTGCATGATAGCTGCATGAGACATAACACCTGCAGCAGTAAATTTACTTTGTTAGCAAGATTATATTTTCCACAAACTATAGACAGTGTGAACAATTTCAAAATAATGGACAAGAGAAAGACGTTTGAGTTGCAACATTATTTTCAAAAAGATACAAACCTCTTGTAATTAAAATGAAAAAAAGACAATTGCGATTACTTACATGATACTATGAGTTTTAAAGCAAAAATGTATAATGTTCCAATATATTGGAAAAGACGGGAGACACACACACACACACACACACACACACACACACACACAGAGAGAGAGAGAGAGAGATCACACACACACACACACACACACACACACACACACACACACACACAGAGTTTGCATTGCAACAGGAAATGCCGTCCCCCATGTAGAGAGAATGGAAAAGACAGAGTTTCCAGGAACCAGGACTTTAGTATTGAGTTATTCTGGTAACGTGTGAGGAGGAAAGAGAAAACTGACAGACTCCGTGTTGAAGGACAGACGGGACGGTAAGATTGACTCAAATATCCTTTTATTTTACTTGTTGAGTAGTTTTGGGACCACAACGAGCAAGTATAATACATCGGGAATGGTACATTATTTTGGTTTGGTTTGATTTAGATTGCATTAAGGTGTTTGTGGGCCCAGAGTGTGTGTTTAAGTAACGTTGAAGTTGATAAATTGAGATTTTCTGAAGTAATCCATTTGAGGATGTGTTAAAAACAGTGTTAAAAGTTTTTTGTCTGTGTATATAATACAATGTAAAATTTTTCTTTAAAAAAAAGGAATAATTTATTTATAGTATTTCCTGGAAAAAAAGGGGACAGTAATATTTTAATTTCATTTTTTTGTTATATTGGAAAAGGTGGGAGGGAGAGACAAATACAAACGTATTTGCAAATGTGTATTAATGTCTCTGTACGTATTTAGATATGTGTGTTCGTGTTGACATTTGTATGTATGTGTTCAGATCTGTGTGTCCGTGTTTACGTTATTTTGGTTTGGGTATATATTTAGGTGTAGGATTTAGATTGTATTAAGGTGTGTGTTTAGTGAGGGTTTTTTTTTTTGCCCTTAAACGTGTCAAGTGAATAAGGAATTAAGGTGTTTGTGGGCCCAGAAAGTGTATTTAAGTAACTGTGAAGTTGATAAAGTGAAATTTAGATTAACTTTATCATTGTTAAGTGAGACATTGGAGCATGCATGCAATCATCTTCTGATGATTGTATACCCTGACCTCATGCTCACAACCTCACGCTGCCTGGCTGCTGTTGAGAGGCAGATCACAATGGATTCTCGATTGTTTGCTGTCAGTTAGGTTCATGTTTTAGCAGAATGTGAACAAAATATGAACTTTTAGTTACAGTAAGTTTAGGGTAACGATCATCTGTTAGTGTCACCCCAATACATCGGGAATGGTACATTATTTTGGTTTGGTTTGATTTAGATTGCATTAAGGTGTTTGTGGGCCCAGAGTGTGTGTTTAAGTAACGTTGAAGTTGATAAATTGAGATTTTCTGAAGTAATCCATTTGAGGATGTGTTAAAAACAGTGTTAAAAGTTTTTTGTCTGTGTATATAATACAATGTAAAATTTTTCTTTAAAAAAAAGGAATAATTTATTTATAGTATTTCCTGGAAAAAAAGGGGACAGTAATATTTTAATTTCATTTTTTTGTTATATTGGAAAAGGTGGGAGAGAGAGACAAATACAAAAGTATTTGCAAATGTGTATTAATGTCTCTGTACGTATTTAGATATGTGTGTTCGTGTTGACATTTGTATGTATGTGTTCAGATCTGTGTGTCCGTGTTTACGTTATTTTGGTTTGGGTATATATTTAGGTGTAGGATTTAGATTGTATTAAGGTGTGTGTTTAGTGAGGGGTTTTTTTTTTGCCCTTAAACGTGTCAAGTGAATAAGGAATTAAGGTGTTTGTGGGCCCAGAAAGTGTATTTAAGTAACTGTGAAGTTGATAAAGTGAAATTTAGATTAACTTTATCATTGTTAAGTGAGACATTGGAGCATGCATGCAATCATCTTCTGATGATTGTATGCCCTGAGCTCAGGCTCACAACCTCACGCTGCCTGGCTGTTGTTGAGAGGCAGATCACAATGGATTCTCGATTGTTTGCTGTCAGTTAGGTTCATGTTTTAGCAGAATGTGAACAAAATATGAACTTTTAGTTACAGTAAGTTTAGGGTAACGATCATCTGTTAGTGTCACCCCAATAGTGACACGCTCAATGTGTAGATTGTACTGCTACAGCAGCCAGGCAGCGTCAGTTCAGGGCAAAGGAAAATGACAGACAAATCTTTTCTACACTTGCGGATCGCGACACTGAACACACACACACACACAGATCTGAATACCCACACAAAGATCTGAATACACACACACAGTTTGAGATGCACATTTGCAAATAGTTTTGCAACAATTAGAACTCCATACCTCCCACACAAAGGAGGAAGCTACATAAAACCCGAGAGAGATATAGAGAGTCAGATGTCACTGCATGTCACACATTAAGAAATGTTTCAATGTAAAGACTAAGACTCATTTATTTCTGTTTATTGATACTGTCATTTTTCTCATTATTACTTATTGTTCTATTACTGTTTATTATTTTAAACATGCACACGAACACACAGATAATTATTGTCTTATTTTATTTTTCTTAAATTTTACTCTATTTATTTATATTAACTTATGAAGTGTATTTTTGTCCTGTTTAATTGACTCTGCGGCGGGTGCTTGTGTACTTGTGTTGTGTTATTTGTGCTGCTTTCTTTTCACTATTTTATAACTTGTGTGTTTCAGGTATGACAGAGAAGAGAGAGGAAAACAAATGTGGTGCAGTTGTAGGACGACTGGTTCCCAACCCAGTCAGCTCCTCACCACGCAGCGGTAGCCACCACGGACGCCTGAGTTAACAACGTCAACTAGCCAACGGCGTTAGCCGAGCAGCTGGCCCACGAGAGAGAACCCAGTCCCCCGACTACAACGGCGGAGAGGAGCAGAGGATCCGGTGGACAGGTGCTGACGGCGTTAGCCTAGCAGCTGGCCCACGAGAGACAGCCCAGTCCCCCGACTACAACGGCGGAGAGGAGCAGAGGATCCGGTGGACAGGTGCTGACGGCGTTAGCCTAGCAGCTGGCCCACGAGAGACAGCCCAGTCTCCCTGCTCGTGTGAGAGCTAAGCTTGTGAGAAACCACAATGGAGGAAGAGGGGGGTGTCAGACTTTGCGGGCGCGGCAACATACCACCACTGCCCCCAGTCATACTAACTGTCATGTTGCTGGTAAGTTGGTAAATTGAAATTTTCTGAAGTAATCCATTTGAGGATTATAGTGTTGAAGTTTTGTCACACCAAATGTCTGTGCATATAGTACTGTGTAAAGTGTGTACACACACACCCACACAGAAACATGTCCTCACAATTGATGTCTTATTTTATTTTCTTCAATTTTTACTCTATTTATATATGTATATATTAACTCATGAAGTGTATTTGTGTTCTGTTTAATTGACTCTTTGCGCTTTAGCAACACAGTCTCTGTGACATTCATGCAAATAAAGTAAATTTGAATTGAGAGTGAGAGAGACAGAGAGACAGAGAGAGCTGACACATAGATTTAATGACAATGACAATGACATTGTTGATCATGTTAACAATATGCTGAGCCTTAGACAGATTTGTATTATGTTCGCATTTGAAGTTGTTATGGAATGCAATGTGAATAAAATAAAAAAGTACGGTGTGATTTCTTCATTATACACCAGTAGACACCACATGGATATACAAGAGTCTAAGGAGGAAGTCAAAGGAGGAAGCTACATAAAACCCGAGAGAGAGAGAGAGAGAGAGAGAGAGAGTCAGATGTCACTGCATGTCACACATTAAGAAATATTTCAATGTAAAGACTGAAAGACTCATTTATTTCTGTTCCCTTTTGCTACACTTCTGCCGCGGCAGATCTGCAAATGCGTGCCATGATCCGCAAGTGTAGAAAAAAGTCATCTGTGACTTTCCTTTGCCCTGAGCTCAGGCTCACAACCTCACGCTGCCTGGCTGCTGTTGAGACACAGACCACAATGGATTCTCGATTGTTTGCTGTCAGGTAAAGCAACACTAGGTAACTTCCCAGAGAGGGTAGGTACATACCTGACGTAAAGAAGTCTAGTGCGACCTGGCATTGGCATTGGTTTACAAAAAATCCAAGTAGCTGCTGGCTAAATCCACCGATGAATAAACGTGTCTTAAAGCAGGTCGCACTAGACTTCTTTATGTCAGGTATGTACTGTACCTACCCGCTCTGGGAAGTTACACAGTGCGGTTTCTGCCGCCGTGACCCCAGCCAAGCTGCAGAGGCGTCACCATTCATCATATTAACCATTATTCTACCACATAACTGAGTTTAGAAATATTATTTTAAGGTCGAAAAACTACCTAGTGTTGCTTTAAGTTCATGTTTTAGCAGAATGTGAAAACAATATGAACTTTTACTTACAGTAACTTATTAGTAATACTTATTCTCATTATTACTTATTATTCTATTACTGTTTATTATTTTAAACATGCACACGAACACACAGACAATTATTGTCTTTTTTATTTTTCTTAAATTTTACTCTATTTTTATATGTTTATATTAACTTATGAAGTGTATTTTTGTCCTGTTTAATTGACTCTGTGGTGGGTGCTTGTGTACTTGTGTTGTGTTATTTGTGCTGCTTTCTTTTCACTATTTTATAACTTGTGTGTTTCAGGTATGACAGAGAAGAGAGAGGAAAACAAATGTGGTGCAGTTCTAGGACGACTGGTTCCCAACCCAATCAGCTCCTTACCACGCAGTGGTAGCCACCACGGACGCCTGAGTTAACAACGTCAACTAGCCAACGGCGTTAGCCGAGCAGCTGGCCCACGAGAGACAGCCCAGTCTCCCTACGACACGGCGGAGAGGAGCAGAGGATCCGGTGGGTAGGCGCTGATGGCATTAGCCTAGCAGCTGGCCCACGAGAGACAGCCCAGTCTCCCTACGACGACGGTGGAGAGGAGCAGAGGATCCGGTGGGTAGGCGCTGATGGCATTAGCCTAGCAGCTGGCCCACGAGAGACAGCCCAGTCTCCCTACGACACGGCGGAGAGGAGCAGAGGATCCGGTGGGTAGGCGCTGATGGCATTAGCCTAGCAGCTGGCCCACGAGAGACAGCCCAGTCTCCCTACGACGACGGTGGAGAGGAGCAGAGGATCCAGTGGACAGGCGCCGATGGCGTTAGCCAAGCAGCTGACCCTCCAACTGACTGCCGCAGTGGCCGCATGACGGACTGTGGACTCAGGGAGTGTGTCACCTTGCCTACTCCAAAGATACCCTGCTAGCCCTGTGGGACAAAAACAGCGCACCCTCTGACCATCTCCCTGCTCGTGTGAGAGCTAAGCTGGTGAGAAACCACAGTGGAGGAAGAGGGGGTGTCAGACTTTGCGGACGCGGCAACATACCACCACTGCCCCCAGTCATACTAACTGTCAGGTTGCTGGTAAGTGGGTAAATTGAGATTTTCTGAAGTAATCCATTTGAGGGTTTTTGTCTGTGCATATGGTACTGTGTAAAGTGTGTACACACACACCCACACAGAAACATGTCCTCACAATTGATGTCTTATTTTATTTTCTTCAATTTTTACTCCATGTATATATGTATATATTAACTCATGAAGTGTATTTGTGTTCTGTTTAATTGACTCTTTGCGCTTTAGCAACACAGTCTCTGTGACATTCATGCAAATAAAGTAAATTTGAATTGAGAGTGAGAGAGACAGAGAGACAGAGAGAGCTGACACATAGATTTAATGACAATGACAATGACATTGTTGATCATGTTAACAATATGCTGAGCCTTAGACAGATTTGTATTATGTTCGCATTTGAAGTTGTTATGGAATGCAATGTGAATAAAATAAAAAAGTACGGTGTGATTTCTTCATTGTACACCAGTAGACACCACATGGATATACAAGAGTCTAAGGTATCCAGGGGCCATCAAGTATCTCAATGATTTCTTCAAGTACACAGGAATATTCAGGTGGGCTGTCAAAGTCTTCATGTAACCATAGTAAGGGCTGTAGTAGGCTGTTTGTGTCGCTCCAATCAACATTGGTTTCGGGGAAGTTCGTCAGCATCTCGTCAAACAGAAAGATGTCAGTGTTCATACACAGTAATTCGCTTTCGCGATACTCTGTCTTTGTATCATTGGACTGCATTGTCACGTCAGTCTGGACACCACTGTTATCATCTGCCATCCCTCAGTGGAATTGGAGTTTGGGTCTCTGGTGATCAGAGAAAGTGTTTGTTTATTCAGTCACAAATCACACACACACACAGGATATAATGTAGACGGTTCTGCTGTATAATTAGCAGGGGAATACATCACTGCATGTCACAAATGAATAGTCACTGAGCCTGTATCTGGTCAGGATCTGTCTCGCCTTTCTATGTCTGACAGTACAGATATATTCTGCTAATTCTCTCTCAAAAATAATTGTGAGTGTGTGTGAGTCTTAAAGACACAAAAAATAAGATCAACAAAAAGTAAACATACCATGTGGTCAATGTTTGACAGTTGAGGTGGAGGCAGAGATGCACTTTCTTACTTTTCTCTAACACTTACAGACAGATTCACCTCCTGTTACGTGAAACAGCATAGATTTGCCAATGCAAACAGTACAGCATCAAGTCATCAAAAAATATCATAGGCAGATGGCATATGGAAACCTATATTGTTACGCGTAACCGGAGGTGAATCTGTCTGCAATCTAACTTTGTCCAAGTAGTATCATTCGTTCCAATTGACACGAAATTGTCCAACCTATGCTGTAAGTGAGTCTGGCTGTAATCAAACTTTCCCCAGGTCAACAAAAACTATCATAGGCAGAAGGCATAGAGAAACCTGTGCAGTTACGCGCAGTGTCCCACCTATGCTGTAGTGTTACGCGTAACTGCTGTTTGATTACAGCCAGACTCACTTACAGCATAGGTTGGATGATTTCTTGTCAATTGGAACGAATGACACCACTTGGATAACATTGTTTCAGATGGACCGAATGATTTCCGTTGGATAATGTGAACCTTGCTGCTACGCGTAACCGGAGGTGAATCTGTCTGCAATCTAACTTTGTCCAAGTAGTATCATTCGTTCCAATTGACACGAAATTGTCCAACCTATGCTGTAAGTGAGTCTGGCTGTAATCAAACTTTCCCCAGGTCAACAAAAACTATCATAGGCAGAAGGCATAGGGAAACCTGTGCAGTTACGCGCAGTGTCCCACCTATGCTGTAGTGTTACGCGTAACTGCTGTTTGATTACAGCCAGACTCACTTACAGCATAGGTTGGATGATTTCTTGTCAATTGGAACGAATGACACCACTTGGATAACATTGTTTCAGATGGACCGAATGATTTCCGTTGGATAATGTGAACCTTGCTGCTACGCGTAACCGGAGGTGAATCTGTCTGCAATCTAACTTTGTCCAAGTAGTATCATTCGTTCCAATTGACACGAAATTGTCCAACCTATGCTGTAAGTGAGTCTGGCTGTAATCAAACTTTCCCCAGGTCAACAAAAACTATCATAGGCAGAAGGCATAGAGAAACCTGTGCAGTTACGCGCAGTGTCCCACCTATGCTGTAGTGTTACGCGTAACTGCTGTTTGATTACAGCCAGACTCACTTACAGCATAGGTTGGATGATTTCTTGTCAATTGGAACGAATGACACCACTTGGATAACATTGTTTCAGATGGACCGAATGATTTCCGTTGGATAATGTGAACCTTGCTGCTACGCGTAACCGGAGGTGAATCTGTCTGCAATCTAACTTTGTCCAAGTAGTATCATTCGTTCCAATTGACACGAAATTGTCCAACCTATGCTGTAAGTGAGTCTGGCTGTAATCAAACTTTCCCCAGGTCAACAAAAACTATCATAGGCAGAAGGCATAGAGAAACCTGTGCAGTTACGCGCAGTGTCCCACCTATGCTGTAGTGTTACGCGTAACTGCTGTTTGATTACAGCCAGACTCACTTACAGCATAGGTTGGATGATTTCTTGTCAATTGGAACGAATGACACCACTTGGATAACATTGTTTCAGATGGACCGAATGATTTCCGTTGGATAATGTGAACCTTGCTGCTACGCGTAACCGGAGGTGAATCTGTCTGCAATCTAACTTTGTCCAAGTAGTATCATTCGTTCCAATTGACACGAAATTGTCCAACCTATGCTGTAAGTGAGTCTGGCTGTAATCAAACTTTCCCCAGGTCAACAAAAACTATCATAGGCAGAAGGCATAGAGAAACCTGTGCAGTTACGCGCAGTGTCCCACCTATGCTGTAGTGTTACGCGTAACTGCTGTTTGATTACAGCCAGACTCACTTACAGCATAGGTTGGATGATTTCTTGTCAATTGGAACGAATGACACCACTTGGATAACATTGTTTCAGATGGACCGAATGATTTCCGTTGGATAATGTGAACCTTGCTGCTACGAATCATCACAGTGCAATCAGGGTGGATGTTGTGTAAATGACTATGAATGACCATGTCAGCAGTGGGTGGACTTCCAACTACTGTAAAGTCAAAACAGCTTCCTTTAAGCCAACCCACGTTAGGTGCATAAGTAGGGCATGTAAAAGGGACTACGTGAGACACATCAACATCACAGTCCTTCTGTCTCTGAAGGGAGAGGTACTCACTTGTGCTCTTCTCATCACACTGAAGGTCACAGCACACTCACTGCGCACAGCCTGGATGACTTACAACTGGGGTTCTATTGGATATTGAGTGACTTTCCACGAACAGCGCTACACGATGAAGGACAATACTCGCTTCATTGTGACGGATCGCCCGCCGTGGTATTCCAAGTCTGCTCACAAGAACGTTTTCGAGTGTGAAAGTGCACTGGGACTGTTCGAGAAGGTGGTCGACCTGATGATATGCAAGGAGGGTGAACTGTCTGACAGGGAGAAGATGTACAATCCGAAGAATGTCTACAAGATCATCAGGGACAAGGTGATTCGGGACGCCGATGCTATTCCACAAAAGCCGTCACACTCTCTGTTGCTTGCGCTAATGGACCTTGTGGACATCGCAGGTGGAAACGACTTTGAGTCTACGGCTGGTGTAGACAGGGCTGGTGTCAAACACGTGCTGCTGGCTTTAGATAACTACACCACCTTTTTTGTACCGAATAAAGACTTGATAAGCGCCAGCGGCAAGAAAGTAATCCCTGTGGTCACCCAGTACTCTGCACAACAAAACGTCGTGTTCCGTGACGGCAAAAGGTCTATGGTCGGCACCTACCTTGTCGGGATTAAAACAATGGACAAAGGGGGCAGTGGAAAGTCGCACTTTGTGCAAGAGGTGCTGTTTGTCCCTGGAGTCGAAAGCCTCGAGGTGTTGAAACGGGTTACGCATAACAAGTTTGAATTTTGGGACATGGCCCTTGAGGTCCCCACACACAAGACAGCCCTGACTCCGTCTTTCCAACAAATCAAACCCTTCCAGTTGTTAGTGTGCACAGATGATAAAACCTTGTCATCTACCCAGCACACTGACGCGCTGACCTCTCGCATGGAAGATGTACACCCCATGTGCTGTGTGCTTAGTACTGTACCAGCTGAAACGAAGAAGAAACGTGATATGAGTGTGGATTGTTTCACAGAACAAGAGGTGAGATGTAACCTGAAGTGCTTCACGTACAAGAACGGTGGCGCTCGTACTGTGTACTTTAGACGGACCGGAAAGCTCGTAGATGGCAATCGGGTCAACTTGGTGCCTGTTGTTGCCCTGAGAAAGAGTCAGGCTGAGGCCCGTGAGCTGTACGTGTCTACCACATTAAGGTTTTTCAGGGCTGTCAAGCGATGCTGCGTCGTCAAGGGTACTGGAGAGTTAGTGAGCTGTTGGAATGCTACACTGCAGGAGTTTGACAGAGATACCTTCATCGCCGGACCCGAAATGTATCAGGAGATATACAACCCTGCATTGACAGCCTTCATCAAGCGTGTGAATCCAAACAGTTGGTGTAATTATTTACCCCAGCATGTGGAGAGCGCCATCGCAGACCCTACAATGGCCGAGATGGTGGAATGGGCCATTAGGTTCATGGACAACAAGATCCCCAATGCGTTTGCAGTGGCAGAGCTGTTATTTTGCCCGATTGAGAAGGTACGCTACTACCAAAGGGTTTGGGACAAGTACTTGTCTGACCCGACGACTCACACAACGTTAAGGAAGAAACGTCTCAGTATGGTGGAGGAAGAAATGAGAAAGGACTGGAAAACTTTGACTGACATCGTCTCCAAGTATGGCAAAAAGAAACGCCACTTCACACTGGATGAAGAGGACAACAGCATGTTCACCAACATGGTCAGAGAGTGTGAAGAGTTGTGCAAACAGCAGACCCTGGATAACGTGAACAAAGTCTACAGGATGTGGTTCGCTATTATCAGACACAACACTGCTTTTGGCAAGCCCAAGGATAAGGAGTCGGTACAGATGAATGCCAATGCTAAGGTGATCTTCCTAAAACTCCGCACTTATCACAACAAAGTGAAAAAAGGGCTGAGGCTGGGAGGAGGAGAATGTGATCCGATTAGTTCATCAAGACGGCGATCATCATCATCATCATCATCACACTCAGAAGTCGACACTGGTATGTCTGCTAGGTGTCTGACTATTGATGAGCAGTACATCGACAAAAAGGCTGTGACTAGTGTTGGTGACAAAGATGACAGACTGTCCTCTATCATTATACCGGAACCAGTTCCAGTGTCAACATGGATCAAGAACATGTCGACTCTGCTTCTAAGCGAACCTTGGCTCAACGACGATAATAATCTCAGGAGAGACACAGTCTGCACTCTCCTGAGATTGGATAGCACTCTGTTAGACAAAAAATACAGTGATATCCTTCGCGAGTGGGTTATTGCCAACCGAACCGTAGTCAAGATCATCATGATGCACGGCCTAGAGGACAGACTCAGCAAAGCCCTGGTGGATTGCTTAGAGACTATTTCCACCCTCAGCTGGAAACGTAAGGTATTGTCGTCCTTCCAAAGTACTCAGGATGAACCGAGAGGACACCAGCAGCAGCAGCAGCAGCAGCAGCAGCAGTGGCCCCAGTCCCAGCAGATGACTAAGAAACTTGTGGTGAGACTGAAACGATGCATTGGTGCTGATAACCAAGCATGTCATCAACCCAACGCGTTGAAGCGAGATCACCCAGGGTTTGATACTTCAAAAAAATCATCATCAGCCTCTAAGTCATCCATGTCCAAGAGTGACAAGAAAGCTCGTAAAGCACAACAAGGAGAGTGTAGCACAGTGCAGAACAGGTTCAATCGCGAGGATGTGAACATTCGGCTGAGCGAGACTGAGGAGGTGAACTCTGAGGACGAACGTCCGTACGAACACGAGGCAGAGGAGGTGAACTCTGAGGACGAACGTCCGTACGAACACGAGGCCGAGGAGGTGAACTCTGAGGACGAACGTCCGTACGAACACGAGGCCGAGGAGGTGAACTCTGAGGACGAACGTCCGTACGAACACGAGGCCGAGGAGGTGAACTCTGAGGACGAACGTCCGTACGAACACGAGACCGAGGAGGTGAACTCTGAGGGGGAATGTCTGTACGAACACGAGTCTGAGGAGGTGGACTCTGAGGATGAATGTCTGGATAAACATCCTGGTGAGGATCTGAGCCTTACAATGGAGTACGACAACACTGAGACTCATGATGAATATGACGTTGACGATGAGTTCATTGATGACGAGCCTATTGAGGACAAGTACAGCGGTGACGAGGAAGAGGAGGCTTTCCGTGCACGGAAAGTCAGGACCAAAAAGGTCAAGTGTAAAACTAAGAAGAGGGGACACAAGAAGGTGTCATACTGTGATGAAGACGAAATAACCTTGAGCCTGTATGTAAAAAACCTCGAGCACACAGGCTTATTCTACAAACTGACTCTGAGGTGGAGAAGGAGGAGGATGTTGGTGGTGGTGATGATGATGCTGATGAGTCGATGGTGTCCAATGTGAAGCCTGTCAAACGTACAAAAAAGAACAGGTTGGACAAGCAGAGTAGGTCGAGGCGTATTGGGACCGGTGACGATGTTAAAGAGAAGTCTGTTGAGCGCTTTGTTCAGGAAGATCACAGCGCTTGTAAAAGGAGACATAACAAGTCTGCTGATGAAAGATGTGTAGAACCTGAGACGTGGCCCTCCTCTCCAAAGAGACGGTTCTCTCCTACTACTAAACACAAAGCTGTCAAGCTGTCAGACTCTGAAAGTTATAATGACTGCCAAGGGGAGGAGGAGACACACAAGCAAAAATGCATAAAGAAGAAGAACAAGACGAGGTTCAACTCTTCCAACAAAAAAGTCACCCGCTCTCCTATTGACTCTGACACAAACGGAGGAGGAGGAGGAGGAGGACAGGAGAGCGTGTGAGACCCGAAAGTACAAGTCTGATGCACCCAAACAGAAGCTTCAAAAGACAGAAGTCGGGAGGCGTCTGCACCAAAAAGGTCTTCTCGGATACCCCACCAACAACAACCCCAGAGCTACTACATCGTCTTCACACAAGAGTCCTGTTTCACTCTCCCAAGTGCGGCTGGGTGGAAGGAAAGATGTAAAGTCGCCCACTAAAGCTACTTGGCATAGTGACACTCGAAAACAGGAATCGTCTCATAAGGAAAGGCTATATAGAGAGGATTACACGACCCATCAGACTGAGCCTTCTTTTGGGGGTTCCGATTTGGAATCAGACTTTGGTGATGATGGACCACAGAATAGACCTCAACCTAGTCCGGGATCAAGCATCTTAGACACAGACTCTGAAAATGTTACCATGTAAGTGAGATCATCATCATCATCATCATCATCATCATCATCATCATCGCCATCATTGCCATCACTGCCACCATGTCTTCTTCCCAGGTGAAAAGGAAACGCTCTGTATCTGGACCCCAAAGTGTTTGTATGATACGATATTTAGAGGGTCTAGCAAACAGTGTGTGTGTGTCACAGCTACAAGAGCCTTGTTCATCTTCTATATTACTGTCATCTAAGTATTCCAATCCAGACAAAGTAGATGATACGAAGGGCAAACCGCTCAATACTCTGGACAGGTATTTTTTCAAGAAGAGTTAACCTTGTTGCTTGATAGCAATGAGAAAATTGCCACCTACAAAACCAATGTTGTATGTACCCATTGTAATAGAAAAGATGTAAAACACGTTATACTGTCTGCTTCTTGTGTATAATAAAATGTAATCCTTGTGAAATAACGACTGGTACAATGTCATTTGTTGCACACAGTTTTCTTTATTACCACAGCACACAGAGTGTGTAGTTTCAATGTGAGGTGATTTGTTTGCAGTACATCAGCATGTAAGCTACACCATTTAATGATCCTGCTTCATATGTTGTCTTGACATCCTCCCAAGAGCACAACTTTACTAGAGAATCATCTGCAAGATACCACTTGTCATGACATCGCACGTAAGCTGTGTAATGTCCACAGTGTTGTGTACCACGGTGAGCTATAACTGCGTACAATTCATATAGAGCATCATCGACACTCTGTGGTTCAGCGCCTCCTTTTATGTATTTCAAATCCAATGTCTCTGGGAAAGCGAAGCGTTTCTCTGTCTTGACAATGTGAGCGGTACCTCTGCCAATGTTTATAACCCGTGCTATGGTCATACACACAACGGGGGGTAATGATAAAACCTTGCTCGTGATTTCACACTGAGTCCTTATGTCATCTAAGTATTCCAATCCAGACAAAGTAGATGATACGAAGGGCAAACCGCTCAATACTCTGGACAGGTATTTTTTCAAGAAGAGTTAACCTTGTTGCTTGATAGCAATGAGACAATTGCCACCTACAAAACCAATGTTGTATGTACCCATTGTAATAGAAAAGATGCTAAACACGTTATACTGTCTGCTTCTTGTGTATAATAAAATGTAGTCCTTGTGAAATAACGACTGGTACAATGTCATTTGTTGCACACAGTTTTCTTTATTACCACAGCATACAGAGTGTGTAGTTTCAATGTGAGGTGATTTGTTTGCAGTACATCAGCATGTAAGCTACACCATTTAATGATCCTGCTTCATATGTTGTCTTGACATCCTCCCAAGAGCACAACTTTACTAGAGAATCATCTGCAAGATACCACTTGTCATGACATCGCACGTAAGCTGTGTAATGTCCACAGTGTTGTGTACCACGGTGAGCTATAACTGCGTACAATTCATATAGAGCATCATCGACACTCTGTGGTTCAGCGCCTCCTTTTATGTATTTCAAATCCAATGTCTCTGGGAAAGCGAAGCGTTTCTCTGTCTTGACAATGTGAGCGGTACCTCTGCCAATGTTTATAACCCGTGCTATGGTCATACACACAACGGGGGGTAATGATAAAACCTTGCTCGTGATTTCACACTGAGTCCTTATGTGACATGTTGTACAATAATAACTGTTGCAAATAGCCAAAGTGTTGTCAGAGTATTTCCGGACGTACTCCTGCAGCTCGTTGGGAAAATTGTCTTGCATCAACATGGGAATCGTGTTTATGACACTGCGTGTTGACTTGGCTGTGTTACAGTTGAGGCAGCGCACACGCTCTTCCTTCACAATGTCCCACAGTTGTCCAATCGCGATAGCTGGTTCACCACCGTCGTCTACTATGGCACCGAGGATGCACTTGAAGGCGAGCTCTGAGTCCTCCTGAAAGTCGAAAGACACTCTGCAATGTGAGCTGAGTGAGCTTATGAGAAAGCTCGTGTCACATGGCGAACGATTGTCTTTGGTCATCTCGTAGATGAGACACATGAGCCTCCCTGTCACCGTACCAGAAGCCTGGTAATCATGCTCCCCGAGTTGCAGGATGTAATCCCGTACTTGGCGCGTCCCGTACAAGCACTGGAGAACGCTGTTGAGGTTACAATTGTAACCATAGTTTTCCAAGCCACGCATGATTGAAGACTTCAAGTGGAGCCAGCAGGCTTGGTGAACTACACAAATGATAGTAATAGGAATAATAAGAATAATAAATAATAACAATAACATACATACATACATACATACACAACGATATTTCCGTATAACTAATCACACAATTTGTGTAGGTTATGTTTGTCTTGTTTTTTGTCTTGTTTTTACTCACTTAGTACTCTGTCACGCTGAACATCTTCATACTATGGAATAGCTCTCTGAGAGAACCCACCCCTCCATGTGGTTTCAGGATAACCATTAGGATTGTCAGTCTGTACAAATCCACAGTGAACTCCTCCACAGGTCCCTTCCTTCTTAACTTTGTAAACATTATGACAGGGCTCCACCTGGAGCCTGTCTCCGAAACCGCGTCATGTGTGAAACAGTTACCATTGTATTGGCATAACCTTGACCGGTTCAGTTGAAGTTGATCTATGCTGGGAACCCCAGAGAGTGCTGAGATGTTGAGTGTCACCATTGTTAGACCCTGTGTACAGTCCAGTGCCGTCACTTCCAATCTCGATGATCCAAATATCCTGACTCTCATCCTAAGCACTATATTCCTGACCAGTGTATTCAGCTTTGTATTACCCACACCGTTTTCTGTCATTTGGTTGCCCCTGAAAGGCGTGGGAGTTCCGTACACCAGCATTTTGGCACTGCTCCTGTGGTGAGCTTCTTCTTCGTCACCCCTGTGTGTCAGCCAGTTGGGTATGTCAGACGAATAATCTTTGAATGTGAAGACATTACCCTGAAGGGTCGTCATGTGCGGAACGGTCCTTTCGCCGGCTTGTAGGTTTCTCAACCATCCAATGCAATTGTTCAGCACAGCATCCAATGTGTGTGCCGTGGAGCTCATTCCGTGCAACCATCTGTACAGTTCCGAGTCGGGTGAATGTTTTGCCACCAAAGCAGCACAGAGACTAACTAACTTCTCACAATGTCCACCAAACATCGAGGACTTGGGCTTGTTGAAGTTCCTGCTGAGATAGGGGACAATGTTAATCATCACGGCTCCTCCTTTACCAATCAAGATGTCGTTCCATTCTGTCAGGTGTGTGGGTAACAGTCTCGTGTCTAATGCAAGCTTCAGTGTGAGAAACACTTGCAATAGGAATGCATAAACCGAGTTGGGTGAGTCTGACACATTCCAGTGTAACACTTGCTTGGCCTCTTCGAAGAACTGCACGTACTGGAAGACGAAAATGCCGTTGCACCTACAGCACTTGCACAATCCGTCTCGGGGACCGGCGAATATCAGAGGGTGATCTCGAGTCATGTCCTGTGACAGGATGATTACTTGGTCCTTGAAACGTTGAAACGCGCTATCTCTGTCTCACTGTGGCTCTTGAGAATAGCCATGCACGTGTCCATTTCTCCCTCAATCGACTTGACTCGCAAAAGCACCCTACCACGGGGCTCTTGTTCTTGTTCTTGTTCTTGTTCTAATCTTTCCACCGCCGTGACTGTCACGACATTGCTGTGTGGTGTATCTTCAGCTGTGTTATTATTATCATGTCCTTGGCGTGGTGCATCTCTCAACAAGATGTTTCCTTGTTGAGCTTGATCAGGCCTGTTGTCTTCATCAACAAATCCCACTTGATTGACTGTTTGTGCTGCTGCTGCTGCTGCTGCTGCTGCATCTAGAGGAGTCTTGAACACTGACTTGTTGTAGAATTGTAGCACTCCATCCACAATACTGTCTACTTCAGCACTGTCCACGTTTAGTGTCTCAACTAGCGATTCGCCGCTGTGTTCTTGTGGCGTTGATGTATCATCATCAGAGCTCATGGTGATGACACGATTCTCACTGCCGATGTGACTGTGACTCTCGGGTCCTAATTGAGCGGTGGAAGTGTTCAGGTTGTCGCTCACCAAAGTTCTATTAGAGTCATTGTCACCGCTACTGAGCATTTGTTGATCACCCACATTGCTGGAGTGCAAGTGCAACACGGCCTTTATGTCGTCCCAAGTCTGTTCATGGGCCAAATCCGTCGACACGTTCTCCGCAGTGTTCATCGCACTTTCACGTGCCTGTGAGTTGGGGTGTCGAACAGGCAGCTGCTCATCTTCCACCAACTCTGCTCGCACCTCGATGGCGGTTGTACCGGTGGCAGCTGTGGCGGCGACTGAGGTGGTTGTGGAGGTTGCCGTAGCGGTGGCGGCGGCGGCGGCTTTAGGAGGACCTTGTCTTTGTCGACAGTCGACCCTCGTCGGACCCTCTGGAACTGTCTTCGTCTTCAAGCGCCTGGCATCCACAACATGGACGCGGTTGTCACTAGCCTTGCGTTTCTTGTTCTTTTTATATCTGCCCTTGTACACAGCTTCGAGCTCTTTGACCTTATTCGAGTACCACCCGTAAGGCTGGATGAGATCGGGTGCCAACTTTATAAAGTCTATCCCGTAGTACTTTTTTACATCAGACTTGATTACCGTCGTGTAGTGAGATCCTGTGAGTTCATCTGGGACACAGTCGTCACCTACTATGATGTCGGTAGGCTTATACTCCCCTAGCTGTACGGAGAACGGTATCTTATTGGCGGGTACCTGAGCATCGCTGATGTCCTCACTCAGACACCGGTATCGATCGAGTTTCAGCAGTTCGGAAGGAGACCACCTCTCTTGAGGGAACAGTGTGATGCACAGTGCTCCCATAGCGATGAAATCTTTGTCCACTTTGCCATTATAGTCCAGTCTACTAAGGCTGGCCAGTATAATTTCCACTGTAGGCCTTTGGTCTTTGTGTTTCGTGTAAAGTGCACGAGCGTCGATTGCCTGCATGTACTGGAGGTTGAAGGTTTCAATGTTGTCGGGGCTGTAAACACCGACCAAGTTGGCTAAATTTGCGGCGTATGTCTTCTTACAATAACCCTGACCACCGGGCGCCTTGTATTGTATCATGGGCACTTGGCTGTACAGCTCCCACATCACGCAGTACCAGCTGAAGATGTCGCTCCCCAGGGCTGCGTTCAGGCACCACAACACTTCGGGAGCCATGTTAGTGCGGTTGCCCCTCGGTTGATCTGGGGTAGAAAAGTTGCACGATGTACCAAAGTCACTGATCTTAAAGGAGAAGGGCATGGGTTTTCTATCTGGTTGGTGACAAACCAAGACGTTCCTATACGTGAAGTCCCTGTGTTGGATAGCTCTCGATCTCAAGTAATCCAGACCTCGGAGGGTGTCTAGTTCGACAGCTGGTACAATAGAGAAGCTGGTTTTGATGAGCCATATGAATTCATGCAGTGAATACATGGCTCGTTCCATAAGGAGCACAGCTCTGCCTCCCAACTGGTAGGCAGGAATTTCGCACCAAAAGCCTCCAAAGGTTCGTAGTATGTTTGGGTGATTCATGGAAACACCTATCATGACCTCTTCCACCTGAGAGGCAATATGTGCGTAGCGATTGAATTCATCATCTACAAAAGGGATGCTCCAGTTCACCTTTTTTGGAAACAGGTTGGTTTTTGCAACTAGGGCGCTGTTAATCGGAACAGTCACTCCGAATCCTCCTCGACCCAGCACCTTGTTTGGTGTGGTTATCAGTTTTTCTATGTCAAAGTTACATGAAATCGAAGAGTCCAGGGGTATCTTCTTTAAGCCCGAGTAGATGCTCCACGGGTCGGCCTCTCTGGTAGGACTTAGCGGTATATACATTCGACCAAAGGCGTCGATGGTCACCTTGGGCATTCTAGGTTCCGTTGTCTCGTATTTCTCGGGTAAGAAGCCGTCTAACACTGGTCGTGTCTGCTGATCCTTTGCTTTGTTGTGCTGTTGGTTCTGCTGCTGCTGATGATGGTGGTGGTGTCGTTGACGATGTTGTTGATGAAGTGCAAATGTTGGGAATAGGGAATTTTGGAGGCTAGTGAGCATTTTCTGAAACTCCTTCAAGATCATGCTCGATTCGCGAGAGTAAGGTGCTTGTGCACCACATGTTATCACCATGAAGAGTATGATAGAATCGTAGCTAGTAGCAGTAGTAGTCTGTCGTTTCACGTATACCACCAAACGTGTTTTTCCTTGGAGCTGAGGGTTTTCGGAGATATTCATCACTCCTACGTCCCTGAGATCAGACGTGTGGATAAACCTGTTGATTACCGTAACAGTGTCCTCATTGTGCGTGACATCAAAGTTGTCACTTCCTCCGAGCCACCTCAGTACACCACGAACATCGTCGTACCTCAAGGTCTTAACGTGATACAAATTGTGACGCTCTACCAAGGATAGCAATCGCTCAACAGTGCTCCTATTGTACTTTGACGACGCCATCTTGGACCCTGTCTTACTATTGTACCTGCGACACATCTGTGGGTAATAAATAGGAGATGAACAGTTTGGTTCGTAGGGACATGGTGTTCTCTGAACACGCGTCTGTGTCACTCTTTGAGTGCCTGATAGTGACAGGTGCTCCGGCTACGGGGTTGCTGCAAGATGCGTTCAGATGTGAAAGCACGCTCCAGATGACCCTGCAGCTCTTGCGAGATATGTGGCAGAGAGCCGATAGGTTGTACATACCCAGAGCCGATCTTGAGTGTCTCCACCGGATGGAATGTATTAGCACGATGTCTCACGAAATGTCTATCCCCAGTCAGATAGCGTTGGAGCCCCGCAAACTCTCCAGATACTACATATATCTATTGTTCCGTTACTGCATGAGCTCTGCTGGTCTTAAGGTGTACCAGTGGGGTAACAAATCCAATCGCATCCTCTCCTCTCAGTGGAAACCAGAGACGCACACGGGTCACTTAGTGGATGTCCCTGTGAGCTGGCTCGAGTCTCAAGTGTGCACCAACTGTCCTTCAGCTCCACCTCTCCCTGAAATCAACAACAGCGTCAGCAAGCCTCCACCATATGACCGTCCTCAACAGTTCACTCAGCCTCGACTCCATCAGCATCCAGGACGAAATTTGCCTCAGCAGCTACCTGTACAACATTTGCAGTATCAGCAGCAGCAGCAGCAGCAGTCACAGCCACAGCCACAGCAGCAGCAGCAGCAGTCACAGCCACAGCAGCAGCAGCAGCAGCAGCAGCAGCAGCAGTCACAGCCACAGCAGCAGCAACCTCAACCTCTGTATCAGCTGTGTCCACCACAACAGCTGCGCCCTCTGCAGATTCGACAGTATCACCAAGACATGGACACCAAGCAGGATCAACGGCTTTCTAACAGCAAAAAGTTGTACTCAGACCCGACTGAGCATCAATTGAGGTCATCCCACACCAAACCCGACATGGGAGCTAGAGCAAAGCAGCTGTTTCGTGAAGGCTGTTACAATTCCGGTCTTGAGAGTGGGGATGACGATTGAAAGGCTGGTGTAAAACAATGGTTATATGACACTCTCCTCACACACACACACACACACACACACACACACACACTCCTCTCACATAAAGGAGGAAGCTACATAAGAACACTAACATAAGTGAAACTGTGCACACCAGAGAGAGACAGAGACAGAGAGAGATTTATCAACATTCACAGGAACATAACTGTGCTGGGAAATCGCAGTCTAAGGACTCATGAAGAGACAAAAGTACCATTATGGGATGTTACCTAACTACATGCGCAGTAAAGACATGACATGTGGGTTGTGCTTGGAGGTGGTGTATAAAAAGAAAAAACCCGAAGATCGTAAATTTGGTATCTTACCCAACTGTAACCACTGTTATTGCCTGGGTTGCAGCAGCGCATGGAAGAAAGTGTCACCTTCAAGCGGTATATCTTGCCCTTTCTGCCGAACTGTGTCCTCCTTCTATATCCCGAGTCTTTACTGGATCGAGGATAACGACGGGAAGCAGCAACTGATCAAGACATTCAAGGATGACAAGGCGAGTTTACCATGTCGATACGGTGAAACTTGTCGCTTAGGCTCACGATGCTTCTACAAGCATGACAAACGTACAGATGACGTCTATCAACCCACGATGAGACAAAAGTACCGCGATGGGATGTCACCTAACTACCTGCGCAGTAAAGACATGGCATGTGGGTTGTGCTTGGAGGTGGTGTATAAAAAGAAAAAACCCGAAGATCGTAAATTTGGTATCTTACCCAACTGTAACCACTGTTATTGCCTGGGTTGCAGCAGCGCATGGAAGAAAGTGTCACCTTCAAGCGGTATATCTTGCCCTTTCTGCCGAACTGTGTCCTCCTTCTATATCCCGAGTCTTTACTGGATCGAGGATAACGACGGGAAGCAGCAACTGATCAAGACATTCAAGGATGACAAGGCGAGTTTACCATGTCGATACGGTGAAACTTGTCGCTTAGGCTCACGATGCTTCTACAAGCATGACAAACGTACAGATGGTGTCTATCAACCTCAGACCACGATGTCCCGGCTGGTGAACACAGAGCCATCCCCGTCAACGGGAGCTCAACATCGGTCCGTGTCACCTTGGCCGTTGAATTTTGCACAAGCAGTCAAGTCAACGGGCGCTAAGACGCGGACTGTTAGGCCGCCTCCAGGCCTGAACGTTACACAGCCATCCCAGTCAACGGCAGCTCAGCCGCGGACTAGTAGGCCGCCCCCAGGCCTGAATGTCACAGAGTTGTCGGCCGTGGAAGATGAGGCCACGTTGACTTTCGACCTGCCCGAGATGCTACTTTCATTGCTTGCTGATGATAGTTGATATGATGGTCAGACTGAAGGACTGCTTTTTCGTTGCTATAGCTATGCTCAACTACTAAATCAAACGGTCATTGGTGGCCACAGGTTTAATCAAGACGTTACAGTCCTCCACTTCCTGGATATGAGTTCTGATCACCAGTGTGAAGACTCACTCACGTCTGCACAGCCTGCACAGTTTGTTGGACAACTAAACTTTGACATTTCCTGATTATCATTGGCATCAATGTTGTAGTGTACAACAGGACAACGTCCATTGTGTACATCAGTGAATGTGGTGGCTGTGAAAAGACTGTGTGTGTGTGTGTGTGTGTGTGTGTGTGTGTTTGTGTATACTCATGTTGGACTTGTAAAGCTTTTTGTTCTTGTGAAAATAAAAATGGTTTTAATTCACTATCCCAGTGTTGTTGTCGTCGTTGTCACTGTTGTTATAATTATTACACCGTGAGTCAAAATGCCATGTAGGAGTGAAACCCAACCTTACATACCAAGTGTTCGAATAAAGAAAAGCAAGTACAAGATGAGAATGACCATTCAGATAAAGTTTATTGTACACAAGCTTAAATCACATTGACTGTCCTACACTGGGACAGCAACAAGTATTGTTGACATGTGAATGATTAAAACATGGGTATTGACATCATCAAGATAGATTCGATCTGTTATGTAAGCTGTAGTACACAGCATCACATTCGGTTTGCATTCAGTCAATGAGCTGTGACTCCTCGCAGTTAAAGCGCACCACACCATCGTGCACAACGAAGCCGTACTCAGGTCCGGGTTTAGGTCTCTTCAGGTTCCACAATTCGCAGACGTATTTCATGGTCTTGAACATTAATCCACAAGTAGACTCTGTCCAGTGCTTGGATTGGGTTTTCGCGGGGACATTTGTGAAAGTGGCCAGTCTCTTACCCATGTTGTAATAGTCCCGAGAGGAAGCTCCGTTGACATCCCAGAGTAAGCTCTCCAACTTTTGGCACCAGGAGGAAAAGGACTTGTAGTTGGTTACAGCTCCGGTCATCAATCTCTTAATCCCCAGTCCCATCGGAACTATGTTATAGTCAGTCCCACACAACGCCATGAAGATCAACTTTTCCATGCGCGCTCTGTCGTCTTGGAATCTTTTCACGCGCACAAAAAAGCACCGCCCTGCCTGGATCAACTTTAAGAAACGACCGTGGCTATCCTTTGGTACCATCCCGTACATGTAAGCTTTACTCATCTGCTTGAGGTTATTCAGTAGCCTTTTCTGTTCCTTCTTCGGATCCACCTCGTGTGAAACATCGGCTACATCAGGGACCTTGGGTTCCTCTAGACAGGACATTTTTCTTTTATCACCAGTAGACGGAGGACTTTTCACCAGCTCGCAGCCCGACGGCGGAGTCTTGCCGGATGCAGGGCACAGTGTTTCAAAAATGTACGAGACTGTCTTTGCACTGGAGCCTTGATTTACATCAAACGCCAAATCGTCTAATCTTTCCCTGGCGTTCGACTCAAAGAATACAGAAAGAAACGAACAGTACAGCGATCCCCTGATCCCGGCTAGGTACAGGTACCTAGCTACTTTTTCCTTAAGGTTACATTTGGCGGTGTCATACTCGTCCAAAATGGCCTCGAATGCATTGTGCTGTTTCCGAGCTCGAGGTAGCAAGCGGTCATCATCGCCATCATTGCCATCATCATCATCATCATCATCACCGTCATCTGCAGCAGCGATGTCGCATAGGACTCTGAACCTATCGATTGATGTCATTTCCATGAACGGTGGCTCGGAAGGGTGGTTGTTTGGAATGTCAAACAGCAGCTCGCCGAAGGATGACATGTGCATGCTTAGATCCTTGTGGTAGCTCTTGTTGTCCATCCTCAAAGTAATACCCTCTCGACCGCAAGCTGTTAGCACAGCCAAGACGTCCGAGTCTCCCGTGCACACGGTCACGTTACCCGTCAGAACGTTGGCCAACTCCACAAGCAGCGTATCAGCTTCTGTGCTTGTACACCGGAGACAGGCTTCTCGTAATATAGAAACCTGTGTTGTCTGGGGGTCTGCGAAGGTTGCGATGAAAACACCCGAAAGGCCCTCGGGTCTGTTTATTGATGAGTCTACGTAACCGGGGTCTACGTTAGATGGGTCACACTCGGGACCTTTCGGATCTTCGAGTGTGCTCGCGGACAAGCTGCTTTCCCCGCAAGCCTGGCGCTCCACGTATTTCTGGTGGAATGACACCAGGTTATCAACCGAGGTTCCAGGCTCGTCCGTCAACAGGTCTTCCTTTGCACCGGTTACGAGGAACAATTTGTTCTCCATACCCATGTCGGCCAACAGCTTCATCATGGCGTATTCTATGGCACACAGGTTACTCTTACAGAACTCAATGTGAGGTGCGATGGGGCTGTTTAGTCTCATTTCCCTCACGGCTGGCTTATGAGCCCTCGCGCCATCTTTTACGAGCACTACGTAGTGACTGTTTTGGGTTTCTGACGCGTAATCATTCGCCAGCCTTGTGGCCATGTTGAATATGGACTTCTGCGAATCGCCCTCGACGTAGTCAATTTCCTTGACCCTGTAGATTACCATGAGATGGTCTATCAGAGTCCAATCCTGTAGTTGCTGCGATCCCTCGATCAATTCGAACGGCGCGAGGTGAGGGTTTGCGAGCATTGCATGGAAAGCTTTGTGTCTCAACCCCATTTTGGTTGTAGAAAAATAGAAAGTCAAATCGACTAAGAGACAAAACCAAATTGGTCTATGACTAAATGTATTACGTCTAAGGTGTACAGAGAGGTGCACCACTGATTGAATTTATCCTTTTCCCCCATGAAAACCCTGTTATTTAAAAGGCACGGGTTGGATGTCCCATCATTACACTAACTTTATTTTGTTTGTTTTTTTGTTCTTTTTTGGGAGGGTGGTGGTGGTGGTGATAATGTGCTAGGTCGATAACAATATTCACCATGCTGACTGTTGTCATCCTTGTGTATGATTTCAACAACACGGTCAGCTACATCTACGGTCGTTGACACATCTACAGTCTTCCTCTTGCTTTTTTCCCGGTTGAACAGCATGTTCCTATAACATAAATCACTGTGGTCTAACCAGGAGCCTGTTCTCGTCATCGTCCTCCTCCTCTTCCTCGCTGTCGAGGTATGCCGCTGAGTCTCAACTCTCATGTTCACACACATTGGAGTCAGACAGTTAAGCACCTGGGGACAAAAACTGTTCAGCCACGGGAACCTGGCGCGTATACTCTTAGAAATCGTTGGCCTCAAACAACTTTGTATGGTGACCCGATTAGTCCCCGGTCTGATTATCACCAGGTACGCGGCAGACCTCTCCGCCATGCTGGGGTACGTGAGCGAGAACATCACCCATGTTAGCCACAGCTGTGTGTTGTATCGCCACAAGGTGGACTTGTCTAATGTATCACTGTTCCTGGTCTTGAGCTCCAGCAGCGCTATGTTACCCTTTACAGTGTCATGGGCCACTAGGTCAACTTCAGTGTAGCAGCCCCATGTGTCACAGATGGACGCGCAGCCTTTTGTGCAACCATTGTGGTACGTGTAATCACCAGGCACGCTGCACCTGTCGGGTGTGGGCACGCCGGCAACCTTGAGACCTGCGCAGATTGGAGTTAGACGTAGAGCAGCGAGCTGCGTGAGAATGAGACGAGACACGGGGCCTACGTTAGCTACCGTCTTCTTACCATTGAAAACGTCTTTACACTGAGCGTCTACTTTGACACCTATGCCAGTGGACATACGAGTCTTGTTCCATAGACGTCTGCAGGCTGCCGGAGTCAGGCTTTTAGTCTTGAACAGTTTCAGCAGAGCTTCTTTTAACGCAGCCTCCTTGGACTCAGGCGCATTCAGGTTTCTCACGTGCACAGACACCCACTCGAGTGAGCTCTCCGGATTATCGTTCAGGTCCTTGACGACCCTCGTGAACAGGTCCATGCTTATCATGTTGTGACCCGATGAGCGCTTTCTGCGGCACATGATAGAGTCTAGATTTTTTGTAATACCCTGAACTTTGTACCAACGGTGGTCAGCTGTAGACTTTGCGTACAGCGCACCGCTTCGGCTCTGGAACTCAATCACCGGGTCTCGAAGCTTCATTGTATTAAATGTCCTAGGTCGCTGAGATAACCGTAACCCCGATAGAAGAACAAGGACCCTTGAGTTTACCTCCAGTGGTGTCTTAAACTTGAATTAAGTAAGCCAAAAATAAAACATAACAACAGAAAGACACAAAGGGTGAGGGTGGAGAGAGACAGACAAACAGACAGAGAGAGACAGACAGAGAGACAGACAGAGAGAGACTGATAACTACGTATTAGTCACTCTGATGAATCGCAAGAAATTGAACCTGGGAGGCTTTGAGTCTCTGATAGCCACTGGCAACAATATGTTTAACGGCAGAATGTCAGCCATCTCTAGCAGTGCCATCATGAGCACAGCTCGTTTCAGAGGCAAGCTGGGAGCTGCCATCTCTGTCATCACCTCTCTCATCGTGGGGTTTTTGACCATACCCAACAACATCCTATACTTCATTGGCAATGAGCACAAGACAAGGACCAAAAAGCCGGGTGACCACGACTACGCTTACATCCACGCAGGGATAGCGCTCATTACAATTGGATGTCTAGCCATGGTTGTAAGCATAGTGCTGAGCTACTTTGCTGCGAAGAGCAAAAGGAAAATGGAATTTGAGGACACTCGTGGTCCGGAGTCTACCAAGAGCACCAAGACCGTACTAGCGTGCTTAATCATGATGAACATTGAGCTGTTCATGGCCGTGATCACAGGCTGCATGGAGTTACTGTACCAACCTCTGATCGACGACGCCCAGAGATTACATAACATGGAATGTGCCATTGCCGTGTTCAACATCATAATCTACATCATGTACGTGGTGACTATGGTACTGACTTCGAGTGTCCTAAAGGAAAAACACCAAAGAGTCACAGTTGATGCCCAGAGAGATACTGCGGATGGAGTGGCTGGTCGAGACTACATGAGCAGAAGCAACACATACTTACAATCTAGCTACATGTAGGACCACAAGCATGGTGGTGTTTGTCTTCGTAGTCAGGACTTCATCATGTCCCACAGAAGACAATAGACTGAGAAGTTAAGAGAGATGTGTATAGGCTACTACTAAACTCACGATATACCCTGGCTCTCTATATTGTTATTATTATTATTATTATTATTATCATTATTATTATTGTATTATTATTGTATTATTGTATCGTATATCATCATCCTCATCATCATGCGATGTAGACAGAACTGGATGATAACATCTTTGTGTTGGGATTGCAACAAGTGTGTTCCTGTCATTGAATGTAAAGTTTCCAATAAATGATGACAATAACCCATATCAAGGTGTCTTTATTAACACATGTACAATACTACTAGAGCAGAAAAGGAGTCTATGTCAAACACTGTCACAAACAGGAAAGGGGAACGGAAACATCTGCTGGATAGCGTGACGTCAGCACACTGTCCATTCTGACAAAGTAGAGTTTCCACTACAACATATAAGGTGCACCACTGTTACCAAGCAGATTGACACAGCTCTTCATCTACGTAACGGTGAATACGTGACAATGCCAAAGCGTCGAAACCAGACAAGAAATAACAAAAGGAAACAACGAAAACATGAAAAGAAGACAAAGAATAAGAGAAAGAACCACAAACGACAACAGAAACAACAACAACAACAACAACAACAACAACAACAAACACGACAACACAGTGTACATTTCAGCTGCCCTCTTGTGACCCGAGTGGAATCAGTGTCCATGGACAGCGACTTCAAGTCGGCCCGCTTTGGTACTTGGCATTTAGACGGGCTAAGGGAAAGATGCTCTTTTGGAGAGGATGCAGAGTCAGCAAAATCTACATGTCTTGAAGAGGACAGCTCAGAGCTCCAAATGGAAATGGAGGATGTGGAGTCCGCAAAATCTACATGTGTTGAAGAGGACAGCTCCAAGTTCGAAATTGAAATGGAGGATGTGGAGTCCGCAAAATCTCCTCGTTAATCTCCTCACATCAACAACTACTTGCTTAAAAAAATCTCAAACATCGGAAGACTGCATCGATGTAAAGCCATTTGACAACCCTACGTCCCTCTGAAAAACTTGTCCAAAAAAACCCAAGATGACCACTCCACCTACCCCAACCCAGTCAGTATGGTTCAACTGCCTCCATTTGAAGAACAGGAAGTTGACATCTTACGAAATGGAAAGATTGAAGCGTGTCAACGTGCAATTTGTGGCAGAGGAACATGATGTGTTCATAGGACCCAAGGAGAGTCCCCTCACTAGACCCATGTACGTGACGTCTACACACTATCACCATCTCGATGCATTATTAGCCATGCTTGTGTGCTACATCGACCCGAGTGTGAAAAACTTAAACGGTTATCCCGTGAGACACGTGCAACACCCAGATGCGCAGTGAAATCATTCATGTCATGAGTGACTAGAGAGGAGGAGAGGCCAAGTGAAGAAAAGGAGAGGACGAGCTGGCGAGATTCATGTTAGGGAGGAAACATCTACAACAACAAAAACAACAGAATGAGAAACGGTGCTTTTCATCACATTGGATCCACCAGAGAATGTCGGACTGACATTTTGGACCTTATTCTCTCACCTTCGGATAGCCATCATGCTTGTAGCAAGGACTCTTCACCACACCTTGGTAGTGATCCCACACCGGCTTGTTCCTTATTCCTTACACCTGACATCCCACCCATGTGTACTGATAGCATTTTATATGAAATACAACCAAAATAAAGAAGTGAACTACCAAACTTTTTTGTACCTGTTTTTTTTTTTGGGTCTCGTGTGTTTGTGTGTGTTTGTGTGTAAGATGAAAATAAGAACAAACTGAGCAACACAATTCTGGACAGTGATATGTCTCTTTTATTTATTACACATACAAGAGTAGTCTGCATGGTTGTGAAAACATTAGCTTCTTTAGGATCCAGGTTGACAGCATCTGTTATTGCGATGGTTAGCTTGATAGCTGCTTTATGTGGTGTGCTTGGTTTCAGGCATTCTGACTGATCTCGATGAACATTCCCTCGCTCCTCTCCTCTCCTCTCCTCTCCTCTCCAGGTGTTCACAGGTCTCAATTGACACACACACCCACACCCACAGTCTCTCTGCCCCAGTTTACTCGGAGAGTCGTCTTCCGCTGAAACCCAGTCGATCTCTGACAGTCACACTCGACCCTTTGTCAGTCGGTGGCGTGAAGAGTCTTCTCCTGCAACCCAGTCGATCTCTGACAGAGAGTTTGTCGATCTTCGATGTTAGATTGTTGACAAGGGACATCGTCTCATTCCCCTTTCCCCTCCTTGTCCTCCTCCTCCTCCCCCACCACTTCTTGCGTGGAGCGGGTGGAATGTGCTCCGTCTCATCAAGTGAGCGTTTGTGCATCAGTGCCTTATTGAGAGTATCACACAGTTTCTGATGGTGCTCAGCAAACCTCTCACCGTAACAAATCGTCTGACTGTATGGCATAGATAGAAACACGTCGAGGGTGATATTTTTTCCGAATATGTGGCTCAGATGAGAGTAGTCCCAGTCCTTCAAGTAGAAGTCTACAGCCATGACTTGTCTGTATGGGAAGTGTACGTGTAGCTCAGGGTGACATAGACACACTGGTGTGAGATTTATAGGCGGCTATTGGCTTTGGTTAGATGTCCAAGTACGAGCTGGATATCTCCACAGCGGTCGGCGTTTTGTGCAAGTCTGTATAATCCATTTATCTGGACATATATATAAAATGTATAAATATATAAGTATATGCAGCCACCAGTATTTAAACTTGCATATCTCCGTTCCATCTCCGAGTCTAGAGACCAGACTGAGGACTTGCAATGAAACTGTCTCTGACATTTAAATTGTCCTACTACCTATCCAGAAACACGAGGTCCTTCGATGGGCTGCTGGCAGCTATACGAGATCCCCAGAGTCTACCTTGCGATCATAGAGTAAGAGATACAATTGTCCGGATGCTGGCAAAGTCGAAGTCGGACAATTACGCGACACACCCCGAGTATCTGATCAGTATAATGTCGCAGTATTTGTCTGAGAATGTCACCTGTGATCTGCTGGTGGATATGCTAAAACGGCAGGATCCTGAATTCACAATTGCTCATCTGGAAGCGCACAATCTCGAGGGGCTCCGCAAGTATGACAATTGCAGTCTAAACGGGAGCGCTCTCTCCAAGATAATGTGGGGTGTCACCTTGGCTGATTTGGAGAGAGTGAAACTCTTGCTGACGTGGAAGATCGCAGAGGGTTACCCAACCATACGCTACGGATGTATTGAGACCATGGGAGCCGGCGATGTGGCACGCCAAGTCAGATCTACCCACAGCACAAGTGCAGCGTTTGTGATGGCCCTGATCTTCACGTACCTGGAGCAACAGAACACGGTGGCACAACTAGCCTCAGCGACCGATCTCCAACACAAGTGATCCCGGGTGACCGCTGTCGATTGCATGTTAACATGGCGCGCTGTACGCGACAACTGTACTGCGCTTGTGCCTGTACTACTTCTCCTCATGGTTTTGTTACGCCAAATACAAATGAAAATAAAATGATTATTCTCCAGAGAGAGTGAGTTTGTGTGTGTGTGTTTGTGTGTGTCAACTCTTTATTGTCGACATGCAAAGACACATGTAGGTGGGTGATTTTTCTGAAGTAACAACTGTTAAATAAAAAACAAAACAAAAACAACAGTTGTCTAAAACAAGGGGAGAATACATTTGAAGGATAGCTGAATCCCAACCCATCTTCTTCATCATCACCATCAACATCATCATGGTTGACGAATACACTAACTGGTGGATTGGTGACAATGACAGTTGGCTCAATGTCGTTTTGATAATGTCTCCGTTGATGATAGTCTTTGGGTTGGCACTTATTGCTTACAAGGTCTATAGCAAACTGTCATCCCCAACATCAAACATCTACAAACCATGTTCCCACGTTCTACATTCTCAACAAAGCACTGTGTACGTTCCCACAACATGCGCCTTTGACAGATGTGATGAGGTGAATGATGAGCACAGTCCTCTCCTTGATATCAAAGACGCTTCAGTGCTTTGAGTTGTGAACACAGCAAAATAAAATAATGAACACGGAAGTGGTAGAAGGCAGAGTAAGTTGACTAACTTGTGTGTAATAGCCATGGTTGGTTTTTAGTGTAACGCGAAGAAAAAAATATATATATTTCTCACTCCCAATGTCTCAACAGAGAGAGTCATCGGCAAACGGGATGTGACACCGTCCAGAGCCATGATGTCCCAAGTAATCAACAGGCTGACCTGGGAAAGTTCTTCTTTCAACAAACCTCACATGCTGTTTATACCATGCCTGTGTTTACGACAATAAAAGACACTTTGACTCAAAATAAGTGTTTGGATGTTTATTAGCAGAATCATCAACAGCACATTGGCATAGCAATCATACAATCGTACGTGTGAACTAGTGAAAGGTAGTCTGCTACATCTTCCCCTTTTCCTAACACAGCAAATAAATGCAGTACTACAAGTTGTACGTAACTGAGGTCATAGTCAATGTTATGACAATAGTTAGGTTGTGGCACAAAGTGGTGTTGGTAGGAGAGAAACAGGTGTCATCTCAGACATGATCAGTCCTCTGGTCCCACTCATTCGTCCGTTTGTATACGGTGCATCGGTGCATCGGCGTACAGCTGAGCCAGGCGTAGAGTTTTTGCTGCAGCAACAGTTTTCGCACATTTCTTGGACTTCCCGCAGCCTAGAGTCAGAGGACATAAGTGATGTTAAGTGTTGTAGACTAACATGGTTTGGAGGTACAGTGCCTACGATGTATGTAAGACAAAAAACAAAAACAACCTACCGTTCACACTTATGTTAATCACACCATCATAAGCATGTAGTTGAATATTGACTTCACAACGGTACACGAAATATTTGGTTCCGCGCCTTTCTTGCTCACTGTACATGGGTAGGGGCCATCCGTTCTTCTGACATAGCTCCTATGAAACAAAGCCTGCAGTTAAAAAGTGCCCCTTTCACACACACACACACACACACACACACACACACACACACACACACACACATTTAAATGCAAAATCACAAAGGACATGATCACTCACTTGCAGTTGGCCTATGAAATTCACACTACCATCTCCACCTATGACATTCACACTACCATCTCCAGTCAGAGTCTGAGACTGACTTTGCAGGATGTCACTGTTTGAGTCCATGTCAAACGGGTTTATGAGCACCGACAATTCTTGCACAGCCTGAGCTAATGCTGCTGTGTAAATGTTACCAGTTTCCCACGCTTTGAGTTTATAGCTGAGATGGAGTGTGCATATCATCTGATATGTGTATCCAAGTTATGCTGAGCTGTTAAGCAGACACGAAGGTGGGTCTGGATGTAATCTACATTTATCCGACCGGTGCCATTCGGTCCAGCTGACACGATGTTATCCTGGTGGTATCATTCGGTCCAGTTGACACGATGTTATCCAACCTGTGCTGCTACGTGAACACGGGGATGGGTCTGGATATCATCTGATACGTTTAAATAGCCTGTGCTGTTCTGTTCAGCTGATGCGAGTGAGTTTATCCAGCCTGTGGTTGCTGCTGCTGGCTGATGTAAATTCTTACATAGAAGGCTCTTGGTCTACTGGAGCGAAACCGTACAATCACCAATTGCATAGCATAGAACAGCATGATGGCCGTGCATAACATCGAGACAATTCTAGGCTGCGAGGAGCCTGAGAAAGCAACCGATGGTTTCATTATCTATGATGGTTCAGTGTACTTGGACATAATAGTCAAGAACCTCAGGAACCAGGGTTTGGTCGTGACGAACACATACAGAAATGTGCAGATTGACGGTACTCTCACCAGCGTAATTCGTCCAAACTTGCACAAAAGACGGGCTTATCAGTGTACCCCAGATGACAAGAGTGAATCGTCCGGCACGGATCTGGTCATATCCAGAGATGCTACCAGTGTTCGCCTTGGGGAGCTTGCCTATATGTCATCAAAGGGCAGAGTTCTCATATCCAGGGGAGCATCGGTGGAATTCAAGGAAGGCATCGAAGACGGACTGGGTTTACACTATGACACTGAGGGCAACGGCGTGGTCATCTACACCCACAAGGACGATCCTGATATCAGTTCGCACGGTGTATTGGTCATAGCGCCTAATTTCATACTGGCCCAAGATGAAGAATACAACCCAGTCCTGGATATGAAGGAGAGAAGCGGCTACACTGAGCTAAAACTTGACAAGACAACCGATGGTGGGATTATAGAGAATATCCACGTCAAGGGCTCCATGATCATCAACTACTGCATCAATTTGGACAAATACTCGACAAATTCCCCAGGTGGATGGTTCTATGGCCAACATTCAGGCGAATGGTTCCAACCACCCAACAAAGCGATGACACTCGACAAGCAAGCGAGTGAACTTGGCATTGTTCAACCGGGCGATTTAGTGATATCAAGGGGAACCGCTTCTGTGCTGTTGCGCTCAGACGGAGGGGTTGTCTCCACTGGGGTTGTAGCAGTTTTACTACTGCCAGTCCGTAGTAGTGGGGATAATCGTGATGTAAAGACCATAGTTGTCTTTCAGTGACTCTCTTGAATGCTTGCTTACCTGTGACACTCTGTCAGCTTCACAGAAGAAGATGTGTTTTTTTTTATTGCATTGCATTGTATTGTCCTTTATATTTAAGAAAGAAAGACCATGTACAATCACAAGTAAACACATGATGTAAAAAAAAAAATAAAGTGCAGTGTTTGGTAAGGAAAATGTCCAGTGTCATTCTTACACCAAACCACCCAACCCTCTCCCGCCTTTCATACAAACACAAGACAATTCCACATATCAGGTAGGGTTTTTATTGATGACTCACAAGATAAAGGGGATACATACATACATACATACATATGCACATACACAATACAGATGTGTTGCTGTCTTTATAACATTTTAGAACGCCTCTTTGAGTAAAGTGGGAGCATAACTCCACCACCACCACTACCACCACCACCACCACCACCACCACCACAAAAATACATGTATCCTATCCCAGCTGAGAGTACAGTGCACCAAGCCATGAGCACAGCTACAGAGGTCCATAAGGCTGCGTCACTAGCAAACCCTGAAAGCCATCCCCCGAACGTGATCCTGTTAGCCGTCATTGCATCGTACCGTTTATCAATGTCTCGTATGCTTCTCGTGATATTCTCCAAGTCTTCATGTACGTCAACAAGCTTTACGCTGGTGTTTATGGCCTGCAGTAGCTTCGTTTCAGACAATCCCGGTATGCCGTCCTTCAATAAATCTGCAAAAGACATAGGCCCGTCCGATATGTGGGGTCTGGAAAACGGCTTGAGCGGAGGAGACTCAATCTCCACTGCAGCTGACCCTTGCATCCAAGTGACTTTCTTTTTCTCATAGCAAATACCTCGGTGACACGAGGCACATACCGTCTTGCACTCTTTAGGATCCTTGACACACCCGAGGTACCTCACGTGAGGCTTGGGCTTGTAACAGTACTTGCCGTAACACTCTGACGGCTCGTAATACTGGCCGTCTATCAGCCACACTTTGTAGTCGGGCCAGCAAGGGAGTCCATCCGTGCTCATTTTGGGCATGGGTATGATCCCTCTGACTACGGTCTTGTCGACAACTCCAGGTGCAGAGTGTACTATGAAAATCTTTCTGTCTTTGTACAGGGCCGTGCCAACCGTCGGGAACTCGGATAACCCGGGGTGCTCTTGCATGATCGCCAGGCCGCTGGGACAGCTGCCAGATCGCTTTGACGCTATCTGTCTCAGACAATTTTCCACTCCTCTGGCCATGAACTTGGTGTGCATCGCGGCTTGTGTCATCTGATGGGTGACACTCTGCATCTGCGCGTACCACATTTGATAACTGGCCATGACTGAGAACTTGGCGTTGGTGTCACGCAGCGCAGCCTCCGTGTTCCTCATCATGGCGTCCCTCATCATGGCAAAGTTACTGTTCACAATTTCGTTGTTCTTTTGTATCTGCTTCTCCTGATCGTCGATCCTACCGTTGACCAGGGCTATGTTGGTGTTGAGTTTGTTGCTCACTTCCACCGACTTGTTCATTACGTAGACGTACGAATTCTTCAGCTCATCCATTTGATTCTCTATATTGTCTATCCTACCGGAAAGGTGATACGCGTACGCCAAGGCTGCCCCTCCTGCCAACACCCCAAGAAACCTCTTGTGTCTACCAGTGCGCCCCCCGTCTACTCTTCTGTCTAACCAGGGGAGGGGCGCTCTGTCAGGCAGCTCGTACATCCTAGCCTTCCTCTCCTGTACGGCCAACTCCTCGAGACCTTCCCTCATCAAGTCGCCGGCTCTGCGAGCGTCATTGATGATCTCGTGTGCAGAGTTGCAGAGTCTGCCGTAGTCCTTCCTGCAACTGCTGTCACCTCCACATATGGCAATCAGACAGGGCCGTAGCGCGCTTACGTCGTAATTCACACAACTGACGTTCAGGTTGATGTAGTCTATACCGGGGGTGAAGTTGGAGACGAAATAGAGCGCTTCGACCGGTTTCACTATCACCCCGTGTTCAGCTTCGACCACCGGTTTGTCGACCGTGTACCCGTCGTCCACCGCGACCACGTTCATGCTGTGTGAGGTCTCCCCTGTGTTGTACGCGGCACACACCTTGTTCACAGGAGGCACGTACTCTACGACATTTTCCGAATCCAGGATGCCTACCATGTAGTGGTTACGGTCCGTTGTGGGGATGAGGGTGTTGATGTTGATTGCGAGTTGGGGTGGTTTCGTGGAGACGATCGCCTTGGTGCTGGGCTCTCCCGGGGTGCACGACTCAAGCTTGTACAAATTGCCTACGTAGATTTTATCGTAGCTGGTACTGTAGAGCTCTCTGTGGGGCTCTTTGAATATACCGAGCGCCCCGTGAACGGCTATGAGCCCTGGACACACGACCATGTTACTCAAACCTATGGTGTACCGGGGGTCCAGGCAGTTGTTGGACCCGGACGCGGGGTCTTTGTACTGGTTCTCGGGAATGTTGATGATGACTTCTTCCAGCTTCGCCACATCCGAGACACTGCCGGCAGAGCGCTTGCTTCTGCCGCGCGCTGACCCAGATGACGCTACAGTGGTGGATATGCCGGCCGCTATCTGCTGTTTCCTCCAGTCCCTCAGCCTGTGTACTGCCGATGTAATACCCAGTATCGCAGGTGTGTCGGAGCGAAGACCCCGTCTGAAATCGGAATCGACCGGGGCAATGACAAATTGATTGATGCCAAACGCGACCGCCACCAGCTCAGGAAAGCGCTTGAGTGTCTCGAACGAGGTCGACGTGACGGTTACGTTCACCGTAATGTTCCTAGCCCAGACGGTGACAATGGATCCGGAGCAGCACTTTGTGTTCAGGTCCTCTTCACATTTTAACACAGTGTTTGTTTCCATGTCGGCCAGCGAGAGCTCGCCGGTTATCTCGCTCAGCTGCGAATCTCTATCTTCGAGAGGACTGATCTTCAGTCCCCCAGTAAGAGACAGCGTAAAGATTATCTTGTTGGCCCTAACTCCTTGCCTTAGCAGAGTCAAGAGGTACGACATGACCCCATCGGAAGAGGAGCTGGCGGCGACGGTTGTGTTACTGTCAGCGTTGTGATCGTCTCCGCTGCTCCCAGACACCCACATGTTCTGACAATGTCCCGGTCGATTCATGTCGACCAACCCCTGGGGTGTGATGAAAGTATCGAACGCGGTGAGCTGTGAGAAGTCAATTTCGTCCAAGAGTTTCTCGGATCTGGGCAGTCTCAGGAAGAGTTTCACCGCACTCTTTCCGATCAGAGCCCGAGCAAGCGCTGCCGCCACCCGGGTGAAATCTGTACCTTGCCAGTTTTCGCGAGAGCACCCGGTCGTGCCCCAGTCGGTGGCGTCCAACATGATGGCTGTCGAGTACGTGGATACTCTAACCTTAGACAGCGTTTCGGCTACGCTCTTGACGATGGCTGGGAATTGACGGTTTGTGGTTGCCACAGGAAGGAGACACTCGTCAAGTGAGACCTTCATGATTACATGACCAGCATCCGCCACCGTATAGAAAGTGGCTACGTCAAGTGCTACCGAAAGATAATCTGACTTGTAGACAGCTTTGTCCAAAGATATGATTGTTGCGTCACAGGATGAAGGTACGAGAAAGTCCCTGATCTCTGTCGAGGTGGGCTTGTAGACAGGATCCCGATTCTTCAGACTCGACGCGCTCGAGACTTCGCAGATTGCAATGGGCGCCGACGCGGCACTGTCTGCGTTGGTTAGTCCCACTCGAGGAGTTCTAGAGTTGTCAATGCAGAACCTGTTACCTTCTGACACAAAACAATGGTCGCCTAGTTGTGTGTAACAGACACCGATGGACTCAGCATCTCCCAGTCCCACGTAGGAGAGCACACAGGCATAAGGGGAGTTTCGCATAGTCAGGACATCATCCGCGTCCGGCCATTTTCTTCTCTCAGGGGGTGAATGTAGTGTTCTCCTCAAGAGTTTGAAAGCTGCACACTGAGGATCAGGCTCGCAGTCAGACATCGGGTCCTGGCTGAAGTAATAGTCTCTATTACGTGGCTTAGCATGGAGCAGAATCGATATCTTGTTCAAAGGGGTATTTGTAACAATGCGGTCCGAACACTTGAACCCACCTGGGACCGTGAGACAGGAATACCTGTCTAACTTTTTAACATAGGCACCGAGTAAACCTTCGGCCTCGTTCTTGGCCGTATCACCCACCGAGTGATGGAAAGGTCTCCAGTAAGCAATGATCTTCCCAGGACAGTAGTGTGTGCACATGTCATCTGTGAGGTTGGCGTAGTCCACAGTCAAAGCAAAGCCACCGAGGCTCGTACCATGACACCAACCACTCTGTGTATTGCATGCGCTGATATCAATCCAAACATATGGAGCGTAACCGTAAGGTCGGTTGTGTTTGACAGGTGAGCACATGAGGCATGGCAGCCACGAGAGTAAGACCAGGAGCTTCATATGTGCCGACACGGAGAGGTGGTCTATTGTTGTTGTTGTTGTTGTTGTTGTTCCACCGCTTGTATGATGATGATGATGATGATGAAGAAAAAGAAGACGATGATGTTGATGTTGATGATGCTAAAATATGATCAACAGCTCAGGTCACACTTCTACTATAGTACCTTAGGGAAAAGAGTTACAATAGAGGATTAGTCACAGGACCTCTTTCCTTTTCATTGTTGTGCTTGTATTTCATCAACGTCTGCCATGTAGACGCCAGGCCCATGAACTGCTTAACGGCATCATTGTGAACCTTGGCAACATCCTGGTCTGGGACAAGAAACGGTCTACCCATGTGCGTTCTAATGCGGTGCAGTATACAAAGAGACGTGTCGTTCGCCAACGAGTAGGACCTGCTTAGCAGGTCGACAGACATGTTCTGTATTACCTCAATGACATTGTCATCCTTTACGGTGTGGGCGAGATGGATATTGACTTGCTCCTCTGTGAATTTGTGGTTGTAGGAGTCGAGGTAACCCTTCACCTCGTGAGGTTTAAGCACTTTGATGGAGTCCAAAGTGTTCTGGTCTAATTCACACAAGAGACACCCGGTGTCCTTGTCACACTGTACTTCGACTATGGAGGGGTGTTCGTGAGCACTTAGGTTCATGTAAAGCATCGGATACTGTTTTTGTATGAAGCGATCATTCTCGCTGACAGTGTTGACGTTGTGATCCTGTTGCTGCTCCCCGGGCTCGGGGAACATGTGGAATATGGCCTCAGACGCCATTGCGGGCGAAAAGCCTTGTTTCTTCGATGTAACCCGTCGCGACACCGAGGCTTGATTGTCCGGCGTGTTAGGATTACTAAAAGAAACGATCGGTCGTGTCACTTCTTGTGAACCTCGATCAGTGCCACTGACAGCGATTCGATTCCTACGAATACAAGGTTGTTCGTCCACGTCGTCGTCGTCGTCACTATCGTGGTCACCGTGCTGAGTTCTCGTCCTTTTGTTATTTCGAGGTGTTGTTTTGGGTAGGCAGTTTAGAACAACCTCACGCGATGAATGTTGTTGAGAGGAATACCAAGACATTAAAGAGGACGAGGAGCCAGAAGCCAAAGGGGAGCCGGAGTCCAAAGAAGCGTATTTGCTCATTGTCGGCTTCCGATGGCAACGACAATCTTTCTAAGGCCGTAGCAGGATTTATCGAGAGTGATAAGTTCACAGTATGTGGAGGGCTTATCACAGCCTGTGGGTTACTACGTGGGGGTAGCCACTGTGTATTCCGTACACCAAGTTCCAAGCACGTGATTGTCATAGTAAACAGTGAACATTGTAAAATGTGTAAATGTGCGTCTGTGCAAGAGAATGATTTTGACAACATTAGGACTAGGGCGTACTTACGTGGAATGTTTCAGCTGAAGCTGTCGGACACTGTGAAGCTATCCGAACTGATATCTGAGCTGACACGCACTCAAAGGGGCGACGATGTCGACGCCGATGCCGATGACAGTCACACCTTCCCGTTCACCGGCACACCTCCCTATTGTACAATAGAGAACGTGAAACACATTTCCAGTGTGGCACTCGAGAAATTGATTGAGTTCGACAAAGAGTTTGTGTGGGGAGATAATCTGATATTTAACACAACGGTGGTGGGATAGGCAAGCTGTATATAACGGTGTCTTTAGATAGATAGATAGATAGATAGATAGATAGATAGATAGATAGAGTCCTGATGTCGTCAAGTGACATGACCAAAAAGGGTGGTCGGGTAGGACCTGTGTTTTGTACGAAAGACCAGCACGCGTTTGTAAAAGTGTCCACTGAGGACAAGAAGAGAGCCGTTGTGAACATGAACACCATGACTCTGGTCGACTATGCCGATAGTTGTGAGTACCCCGAAGAAGGGACTCTGTGTTCAGACCAATCTTTATTTGTGCCGATCTTCTGCAAGGAGTGCTACGGTACCAACGAGGAGGATTACAAGGAGGCGCTGGCTAGTATAGTTTCATGCAACGGTGACGACAACAAGTTCCTTGTGGGGATGTGTAGCGTGTTCGGAACCGAGCAGGGTGAAGTGTACCCAGAGTCAAGGAAGGATTTTTTTGTGGGGAACGACATGGCGTACTCTGGTGGGTGTCACCCGCAGCCCGGTAGGGCCGTGTTCTTACACAAAGTCAAGCAGGGCATTGGTCAAGTCAAGCAGGACATTGGTCGCGTCAAGTGTTACTGGCACGTTCACAGTAGATCTGCCGAGAAAACATTCCTGTACTGCTGCGTCGAGTGCGACAACAACAAGTACACCAACGGTGTCTTGGACTCGGATACGAGCATGGGTTTCAGCCTGGGCACGGTGGGAGATAACAAGAGTGGTCCCATTACGGAGGAATGTAGTTTAGTCTCTGTGCCGATGAGACCGGGCTGCTTTTGCACACTGGTTACAGGTACAGATCTGGCCCAAACGATGACGAGAATGGGCTTCACCACACTCAAAGACTCTGTCCTCGATGCAGGCATCACCATGAATGACAACGTCGAGGTTTGTGATAAACCCCAGAGCGAGACGGACAACATCGAGACGCAGACTATCACGGATACTGTTGAATCGCTGAGGAAGGCCGTGTTACATCAGGCTGCAGACATGCAAGTGCTCAAGGATGTATTAGAGGCAATCAAGGTTCAAAATAGCGTACTAACCCAGAGACTGAACCATCCCGATGACCCAGACACACTTTTCACAATGCAGGGCGCTAAGGATTTCACAAAGCGCACTGGGGTACAAACTAAGCTCTGTGCTGGTATTAGACCTACTGACGAAGACGCTAACACCAGGGTAACGGACAGTACAGGGCACCGTACAGTACCTAAAGCTGATACTGAAATGGCCGCTACCCAGACACAAATTGATGATCTGATCAAACTCTTGCAGCAGCAGCAGCAGCAGCAGCAGAAGCAGCAGCTTCACCAGCAACCAGCTCTGTCTCAACAACAACTGTCACAGGCGCAATTGCTACAGAGTGGCATGCAGTCAGCCTCCATGCAACATTTCACACAACCTCAATATCTGTTTAATCCGCAGCAGCAGCAGCAGCAGCAGCAGCAGCAGCAGACCGGGCAAGGTTTCTTCACGGGGCATGCTGTCTACAACCCGAGCAGAGTGTCAAATGATGTGTCGTATGAGCGAGGGACTCTTACCCAAGAGCAAAGGAGGACGATAGCAATGGAGTACAACAAGGAGGAATCTGAGAGACAAGCAGCCTTGCAGAAGGAGCAAGAGAAGATGCTCGATTCAATTAAGGCTAGCGTAAGAGACGTAATACTAGAAGCGCGTAGTTCGGTTGCACAAGACTCGTCATCGAATAACTTCAACATGGACACGTTGCTGAGTTTGGCGAGAGACACGCCGTATAAGCGTGTACGCAAGCAGACCAAGGATGATCAGTGTTCCAGGGACATCCCTGCGCTAGTGAAGGAGTTGAGTGAACTTACAAAACAAATACAAAGCAGCGGATCGAACAAGGACAGCGGTGAGGTCACGATGGACACGATGGACACGACGGACGATGTAACGGTTACAACATCCCCATCGTCCACCAATGTCAACAACCAATGTCAGCTGTCTGCACAACAGTCTGTACAGCAGCAGTCCAATACAGCTGTGACAAACAAACAACAAGCTGGGTATCACGTACCCAGCGGAAGCGGCTCACTGAAGACTTCAGCTGCTGTGGCAGATTTCATCTCAGCGGTTGTCACAAAGATGTGACCTCAGTGTGTTACCCTGTGTGTTTAGCTATGATGATGATGATGTTGATGTTGATGTTGATGATGTTGATGTGTATTATTGTAAAGAAATAAAGGAATCACAACAAAAGACAAAACACATTTTGGTCTCCTCTTTATTCAATGGATGGGATATAATGGGATTGTAATCAAGAGTGTGGTGGGCTGTTCCTGTAAGCAAGACACTAACGACACATGTTCCATGCGTAACCACAGCCTAGATTTGCTTAGAGATCAGCTGTGACCAACTATGGCTTCACCAAAGTCGATTTGCTTCATGCTCAATGCACAGCCCGTGTTATCTGTCCGCCGGCATGGTTCGAGTACGAAGCACCTACCAAACGACGATGGTCATGATAGTGACGTGATGTCATCAGGGGGGATAGGGTTTAAGGGACAATGGAACAGTCTGGCCCTCGGTGACCTCGATTTCAAATACGTACCCTCTCAACTGTTTGCCTCGGATACCTCACACGGTCTTCGAGTTGGGGATGTGTGTGTAAGACTCATGCCTGTCATCAGTCAGTCTGAGGAATACTCGTCGATCGTTGACCTGTACAACACGTATATCACGAAGGGGAGTGCTATGATAGCCAGGACGTGTATAAACAGCTACACCGGCACCGAGGAGCTGTGCATTCCGGCGATCCCTATCCACGTCTTTGTCTCGGAATGGAACAAAACGCTTCACCAGTTTCACACTATGATCAGGTGTGACAACATTGGCGGCGGGTACCATACTGCGCGTCATAAACCTCGCCTGACCGTGGTATCGAACGTGACCGAGATCACTCTCAAAAACGTACCCATTCTCAGTGACCATCTGTGGTTCGTGTTACACTCTATTGTATCCAAACCCTCCATGGTCAAGCAAGTCCTGCAGCTGATAGGCTCCATCGCGTCAATTTCAGGTACTATGTGTCACACGGGCGAAGTCGAAAATGTGGCCATGGACAAGGGCGATATGCACGCTGTGAAACTATACCTGATAGCGAAATCCGTGCCGAACACGGGAAACAATGTCACAGTTCTAGGAGACGAATCCGGTGCAACTCTAGGTCTAATCTGGGTTGCGCATGAAGAGGAATTGTACGACTGCCTGCGCAACGACCAAGACTGCTACTACTTGTGTATCGGTGCCGAGGCCGGGAACACCTTCAGGTGCAATGGGTTTTGTGAGTGGCGCTATTATAACAACAGCATCTTCAACAGGATGACCACGATCGGACACGAAACTATTTCAAGGTTTAATGACACAATGCTAGCTGGTGACACGGGAGACTCGGCTAGGCTGATAACAAAAGGACCGTAGTGTATGGTGTATGGTGTATGGTGTTTTTTGTTTTTTGTTTTACTTTTGCTTTTGTTTATGTTTTTGTTCTGGGGGATTTCAATGCACAAGAGACCAATCCTCGCTGTATGTCACGTTCATACTAAGGAAGGGGACATGTTACCCAGAAAGTTTTTACCGGACCAAGACCTGATCCTGTGTGCCTCTCTGAACAGGACTATAATGACTACAAATATTCACCCCCTGTACCTACCTCCCGTCGTGTGCTGGATGAATCGGACCAGTGTGCAAGTGCAACGTGTCAAGGGTGCCATTTTCAACGTACTCAAGGTCACCTCGACAATTCTAATTGGCACCACTCTCCTTTTGCACACCATCAGATTGTGGAACATGTTTGCGTGGGGTTTATTGGGGACATTGTGGTCTCTGCTGGTATGTATCACCTTGATCAGCGGTTCCAGGTTGACCATCCTAAGCTTGGAGAGACGAAGCTGTCTCAGTAGCACCGGCGTGATGGTCAACCCGATGTCAGGCGTATCCCTTTCCCAGAAAGTCACCATGTTCACGTTATTCCTAGCCACCTATATTCACATGTTGGCGTACTACCAATTTTGCAGCAGAACCAAGGTTGTGCGGTGGGTGGAATGCTCCGCTAAACGTGGTCCGTCTCTCCTCCCAATTATAGAATGTACGACGTTTGTGTTCGTCTGGATTAACACAATTGGCTTCATCAGACTGCTTCGGCCAAATTAACACAATGTTGTCATCATGGTGCCAAGCTACTCGGTTGTACTTTATCTTCATGTCAATGGTATACCTGTCGTACGACCTGACACGAGGGCGTCTGACGCTAACGAACTGGCTGACTGGGTACAAAATCATATTCTTGGTTGCAATCGTCAAATCTATCGTATCGTATGTACACTTGGAATTGAACATTCTACTTGAGAGGACCAGACAGTTGCAGTCTTCGGCCCTCTCGACCACCACTAAAGGCGAGGTGTTTGCACTGTACAGGGAGGAGAGACTGTCCGACTACAGCACAGAGTCACGTTACAGTAGGCAAGCGTTTGGACACGGCGAGCAGATACTATTTAACCCGTATGACCAACACCACCCGCCGCCGGTCTTCTGGTGTAGTCTCATGATGTTATTGATCCTATACAACACGGCACATCTTGCTCTAGTTCCCTTGTCACATATATCGCCTCTACTGTTTGGCACACCAGCATACATGCTCTACTGGGTAGCTATAAGAACAAACCAGATGATGTTACAGTGCTGAACAGGGGTTTTCATGTTATTAAGGACCGAGGCTAATCTGTGTTGGTAAAGATGGACGATGGTCTACTTGGATCGAGAGTCGGCTCTCATCACCACCAGCACCACCGCGGCGGGCACGTCGAATGTGTTTCACCACCGGAGAAACGTCTGAATCGGTGTATTACTGTAAGCCTCTGCTTACTGATACCAGTGAACATTGTCCTGTGGATTACTAGACTGTGTTTCCACACCCGTGCCCTAGTGGAGTAAACGAGTAACAGAAGTCGATGGCTATTTGTGACGGGGAAAGCTGGTGGATGAACCTTTTGAAGGATACGCCTGATGATGAACAACAACAACAACAACAACGACAACGACAACAACAATGCTATGGATATCAAAATGCTGATAGCTGGTGGCTCGACATGGGAGACGATAATCTCCCCATCGCCTGTCAGCTACGGTCTCAGTGGTGGATGACAGGAGACAGAGATAATGTTGTAGATACTGACATGCACAACTCGTCACCAATCACATCAACGACCTCTGGGACTGTGGGTAGTAACCCGAGTGTAGAGGTGAACCCCCCTACCCCTACTGTTGTATTCGACCACAGCAGACCGTCCCTTCTCGACGCATCTAGCATGCTTCAGCTGAATGCTAATAAGGTTGAGACTGTGATCCGCAGCAGCATACAGGCTACGAGTGGACTCAAATGTGTCAAGAAGAGTAAAGATATCTCTTTTGTAAACCCTGAACGTAGACACAAAAAGAAAAGTAGTAGTAGTAGTAGTAGTAGTAGTAGTAGTAGTGTTTCTTAGGTATATTCTTTCTTGGGTTATGTTTGTCTTCTTTTTGCGTTGAATTTCTTTTGTGTTTTTATGTACTGTGGCAGCAAATAAAAAAAAGCAACGTACACACAATACATGGGGCTACAGTTTCTTTATTTCCACATCTTGTACAGACACAGTCAATGAAAGAAAATCAACAACACAACACATATGATAAGGGAGCATTCCCCTATCGCCGTGAAAGCTCTCACATGAGCCATCTGTTCATATTAAGCTGGGCCATAAATCTATCGCCGGTCTTGATTGTGTTGAAGTTGTAGCCATTGCATGCTCGTATCACCTGTCCTCCTGCGAAACCTTGTACACTTTCCACAATAGTCATAGCATGCCGAACCACTGTCCTGAGAAATTTCTTAACACTGTCGGTCTCCACAATGACACTGACTGCCATTGCGTCAAAGTCGGAGTTGACAGCGGTCGCCGCAGCCGCCCTTACTGTGTCTTCAACTTCATGATAATCAGCCCCATTGGCCACTAGCGTCATCATGGACAGTATACTCTGAGGCGTGTAAGGCGAAATCAGTTGAAAGACGTCAAACGCCTGCTCGTGCTTGATAGCCTGTATTACCTCCTCCACAGGGTCTCCACCAAACTCGCAATTCACCTTTCTGGTAGCCAGCAGTCCTCCCCAGATACCCTTGTTCACCGACATGTTGTAACCTAGATCGACAACCACGTCGCTTTGAGCTACCACATCGTCGTGGCTGGGCAGCTGGACTGTGAAACGGTCCCCCTGCTTCAGGGACTCGCATCCCGTGTTGATCAGCTCCACTTCGTATAGTTGCGGGGTGTTCAGGAAGGGTCTATTCATAATGGAGCTACTTGCTGCGCAAACTGCCACTTCCTTCAGGTTTCTTATATAGTCTGCGCTCAGTCCGTGTAGCGTAGGCACATATGAATCGGCATACACAAAGTGGAACAGGCCACCGGGCAGGTAGTTTTTAGCAGACTCGTATTTGTAGCATCCGTAGGGGACGGTGGTGGTGCAGCTCCGACGTTCGCTCAGGTTGTGGGTGTATGTGCGAATCATTTGATGTATTCTGGTGGATGACATGATGACTAGATAGATAGATAGATAGATAGAGTCAGGCTCGATTGTAGCACACGCAGCGCTAGTACGGCAAAGTGTCAGTCAGTGGCGGAACAGGAACCACTCGGCTTGAGATGGAACTTGGCAGGTTGGGAAGTAGGGTATGTTGGGTACCTTGAGGACAAGTGCCACTGCTGTGAGGAGTTCTAGAAGGATAGGAGCGTCTTCACTGTTGAGCCTCAGCAACCTTAACGTAAGCATGTTAAGATTTACGTCTGACAGCACGCCGAATGTTTGTGAAAACCAAGGACACCACTTCAGAATGATGTAAGAATTGAGATCGTCTTGTGCACCAGCCTGTGGTGGTTCAAGACTCTTGTCCGGTGGTTCAGTACAACTATGCTTAGCGCTGCTCAATAACTGCACTCGGTTAGGCTTATCCTCGTAGTCTTTGGTGAGTTCCGTTCTGGATTTGGATGACGTGAGGCATATGAGCTCCTCCAATGTCAGCTCGTGCCACCTAGCACCCACAACACTCATCCTTTCACTGTATGTACCTCTCGTGATTGGTATAGAGACCAAGAAAATAAATGAATCTTATGAGTCTGTGTGTGTGTGTGTGTGTGTGTGTGTGTGTGTGTATGCGCATGTCAAGGCAAATAGTTCATCTCCACCCTCTTGCGATAAGCCACCAGTCTGTCATCGTAAAAGGCGACGTGGCCGATGGTGTTAGCAAAGTTGCAATTTGTCATTTGTAGATTCTCTCTTTTCACCACCCTAGTAAGCGCAACGTACACCGAGGGCTTTATCGGTGACATGAAGAAATGTCTGGGTGGGTGGTAGAGCACTTGTCCGCGCACTGTGCAGCCTTGGCAATCGTACGTGTTCATTGCCAACATGCAAGCCAGCGGGTGTGTAGTCACCGTCCAGTTCATGTAGTTCCACTTAGAAGGGGTGACTTTGTACACGGTTCCGGTCTGCTCCCCTTTCACGTAGAACTCGTTGAACTGGCTCTCTCGTTTGAAGCGAATGTCTTGCACGACACCTTCTGTGTCCGCGATCGATGAGGAGCTGTCGCTTCGCTGTCGCTTCGTGCCCCTTTGCGTGCCCATTAAGGCACCAAATGTGGCAGACGACGTGTGTGAGTTTGCAACCTGTATACCATTGCAGTCCATGTGCCAGATCAGCCGCACCTTGCAGCCCACCCAGAGCTTGTCCACCCTCAGATAGTCCCTTTCCGTGGTGCGGATTCCCTTACGATATGGGGGCACTGAAAAGAGCTTGGGCAGCGCCTGAGAGGCCTGCTTCAGCACTTCGTACCAAGTGTGGTGTGACTTTGTACTCGACCGGTTCTGAGCAACACTGAGAAATTTGTCCCCGACCTTGGCCTTTGTCCTCACCTTGTTCATGTAAGCCGAGGTGTATGTAATCTGTTGTTGGTCCTGGTGGAAGATTCGCAGCTTATCAGGTTCATATTCGGGATTCATAACATCAGCCTCACGGATAGACACCTGACTCCTGAATATGAGCTGAGACTCTTTCGTGACAGTGTTGAACTGAAGGTACGTCAAGGCTTCGGCGTAACTCGGCTCGGTAAACTGTCGCCTGTTGACAAAGAGTGGGGTCGAAGACGAGAGGAGCCCTTCGAAGCGCTCAGTTTCCCAAATGCGCAGATTAGATCCCACCGGTTGTAATTGTGAGACGCTGCCCGAGAAGACTATCAGAGGACCCTTATCGGGTCCGTAGAAGAGAGCCAGGCAACGCAACATCCTCTCAAATAGGTCAACGTTCAGCAGACCGTACTCGTCTACGATCAACACGTTCACCCCCAGGAACGGAGGAGCGTTCTCCATTGGGGCCAGTTGCGCGGGGGTTCTAGACACTCTCGACCGTTGGAAGATTTTACTGCATACTGCACACGACTCGGGTCTCAGTTGTCTACAAGAGTGTTTTCTGGTGACACGGTTATGCTGAACAAGGGACAGGTCAGACTGATGGAGTGTATTGAAACGAGAAATTTCGTTCCAATACTCTTTGCAGTACTGCTTCGTAAAGTCGTCCAATGAAAGCGTGCTGTCCAAGAGGTTCTTCTTGAGCCCCATCATCTTGTGGAATGTGTAGACGTGATCCAGTGAACACGATTCCATCAGATTCCCCGCTGCTTTGTTGGTCATTGCACTCACAATTACACTGATGTTCATACTCCGTAGTTTATTCGCCAGCAATGACAAGGCGTACGACTTGCCAGAGCCAGCGTCTCCACTCAGCAGAGCCAGCTTCAGGTGTTCACCCCGGGACATGTGCAACTTTACAGTCTTCTTCACCCACTCTTCCTGGCAGTATCGAGACATGGCCATCATTGCCTTTGTTCTCAGGTCGTCCTCTCCAGGACTCATTCTGGTGTCCTTAGACAGTTCATCAGCTCGCCGCTTCGCAGGCGCGCACATGTCTATGTCCATGTCAGTGTCCATAAGTCGACTACTATTTCTACTACTACTACTACTACTACTGCCTCCCCCCCTTGTCCTTGTATATATACATATATATACAGTGCTACAGAGCAGCAGGTAGATTGCTTGACCAGGGTGAATTGAAAAGTACCTGCTTTTTAAGAGGTCCTGGTAAAGCACTTGTAGAAGCTGCAGGCTTGAAGGGGAAGTCTTGGTTACTCCGATGAACAGAGGTGGAGATCCTCCTCTCCTTACCCTGACCCTCGAGACCTCTGTTTTTCATGAATTCAGACAGGGACTGTTCCAGTCGGAGGGGGTCGCAACGAGAGCCTTTGTTGGCCATCTCAGTAGGTGTGCTGCTGACGATGTGAGGTGGTGCTTCAATCCCTTCCAGTACAGAGCGCAAGACTCTGTTCCTAATGGAATGTGAACCTTGTTGAGATTCTATCTGATTCACCACATCCAACCCCGCTGTGAGAGGCATGTACACGACACCTTGTGCAGCTCTCACTCTTTGAGCTCTCTCGCGTACACGCACGAACCCATTGTGAGCCCGTGACACGGTGTCTCTGAAGAGCGTCACGGACGAGCTGTACATGTTTTTGCTCGTGCAGAGGGCCATTGTCGTCACTCCTCCTTTACCTGTGCTGTTCAGAACATTCAGGAGTCCTGCTAAGACTTCGATCAGTGGAGCGTGCGCACCATACTCAAACAACAGCCACGCGAAATCCTCTGTGGTCACCCTGTCCGTAGATTTGTATCCGTTGCCATGCACGTGGGCTCTAGAGAACTCAAAGTGCTTTGCGTACCATTCGGGCTCAAGTTGACACAACATGATGTTTATGTTCTCTAACAATACGCTGAATCCCACCGCAAGTTTATCACCTACCCTCATCTCAAACAGCTTCTGTAATACCCCCACCGGAGTGACGGACTGACCGGGTGTAAACATGCGGTCCTCCGGTAGGGACACCGCAAGGTAATGTCTCCCTACCCAGTCCAAGTGAGGGTGGCGTGAGTCTTCAGTCGTGCACGTTCCACCGGTTGCTTCCTCAGCTCTAGCTGCGTCGATATTATTGGTAGTCCGACTCTCTGACAGCTTCGTCCTCAAGGCTTCTCGCTCTTCGCAGGCATCTCGGAGAGCCTCTCTTGTGCTCTCCATCTCCTTTTTACACAACTCTAGTTCATATAGCGCGTGCCTGTGAGCATCGCTCAAGCGGTCGATATCAACAATTTTGCTTGCTGTATTTTCTACCGTAGCACCGTCTTCTGGCCCCGCTGCACCTTTTCCTCCCCATCTCACATCACGTCCCGAGTCCAACGCCCTTGTCTCACGGAGCGCCTCGATCCTCTGTACACGCTCAACATCGAGCGTCTTCTTGAGTTCCAGGATTTCACGTTTCATGTCTGCTATCATTTTTATGTGACAACAGTCATCACACTGACCGGATGTCTCTTGCCGTGTCCGCTTTCGGCACAGAGATGAACTATTGCGTGTGCGGTGCGTCATTCTGCTGACCCACGTTTTACAGTGATAACAACTCCTCGGTAACCCAGAGACACAGTTCACACCAATAGAAACCACACACCACACTGTACATTATCCATGAGAAGACTTTTTATTGTGGTTAATAAACATCACACGGTTCATCGTTTCAAACACATTCAACGTGTAACACAGCCACGTGCAGTCAAGTTTTTTCAGGTCAATACATTTTAGATATTTTATTTCATATCATTCAATCATCTACATCCAACTGTTGCATACCAACCAGCTATACAACAGTCCAACGTTTGCGTACATGCCCAATCACACCAAGTTTCGGTTCTGTGCCTCATAGGCGGGGACTTTCCAAACCTCAAGATATATATATATATGTATGTGTGTGTGTGTGTGTGTGTATATATACAGTTGTCGTGCCAACTCCTTCACCATTAAACCAGGCAAACTAGAACCTATGTCACAAGACAAAGAACAACTATGAAGCTCCCCCTGGTACTCCTGTGTGTTGTGACATGCTCAGCTGCGATCATCAAGTACAATGTCAATTGTCCTAAGGGTTCAACAGTGAACATCCAGGCGCCTCGCATAATGTCCAAATACAGAGACTTCAAAGAACGTGCCTGTACTGCCTGTGGCGTTGTGACCTGCAAAGACACTAGACTCTTTGAAGGTAACAGAGTGAAAAGTGATCGTGACAGAATCATGACTGCCAGTCTGGAAAATCTGACTCTGAAGACCTACGGATCGGATAGAATTGACGTTTCCTACAAATGTACCAGAGGAGCTGCTGTCAAGAAGATACAGTGCTACACGAGCTATACCCTGAGAGAATGCCTGAGGTCCCAATGTGGCGAATGTAAAAAATCGAAAAACAAATGTGAAGTCTACGCCGGGGCTAGAAGGGTTAGCTACGGTAAGGTGGCTATATCTAAGGGCATCTATCAAGTTGAGACAAAAGCTTCGAAACTCGAAAAATTGAAGGACATCCTGGACAAGATCAAAAAACTTGCCACCTCTGACAACACTAAAGGGGTTGCGTCTGCTATCGGAGCCACAGTCATCAATAACAAATACAAGATCCTGAAACTGGCCAAGGTTGTCGGATTTCCTGAGACAACAACAAAGACCACAGATAACATTATTCGATTGGGCAATTCCTTTTACGTTCAAGATTTCAATGGAGGACTAAAGACGTTGGTTGACTTGATTGGTCGACCGCTGAGTGAGGAGGAAGAGCAGGTGATCAGTGGCGACGTGGGCGACTGTGTGATCGACTACGCAAAGCTATCAGCCGTCCTTGAGGCTGAGTGGGAGGATGTTATGAGAGGCACGGATCTGTACCACGATCAGCATGGATCGTGGGACAGATATAGCACACACATAGTTGTTGGTGGTGTTGTAATTGTATTGATGTTTCTGCTGACAGGCTTTTGTGTCTGTATGAAGAGACAATAAAGTAGACCACTCTTACGCATCGACGATAACCTGCCGGACGGGATATTTGAACTCACTGTGTTCATTTGCCCTGTGTATAGTTTTAGTTATAGATATGTATGGATAACCCCTCTCTTGCATTGCGTGCATTTGATTGACAATGACATTGGATGATTTGTATTGTGAATGTTGTTGTTACAAATGAAATAAATACATGATAATGGAAATGACAAACGTGTGTGAAATGGTTACTCTGCTGTGGGACATGACTCACAATATAATCAAGATCTTTTTTTTTTATTACCAACACAGTACATATAACAATTACATGTAGTTGACAATGACATTGGATGATTTGTATTGTGAATGTTGTTGTTACAAATGAAATAAATACATGATAATGGAAATGACAAACGTGTGTGAAATGGTTGCTCTGCTGTGGGACATGACTCACAATATAATCAAGATCTTTTTTTTTTTATTACCAACACAGTACATATAACAATTACATGTAGTTGACAATGACATTGGATGATTTGTATTGTGAATGTTGTTGTTACAAATGAAATAAATACATGATAATGGAAATGACAAACGTGTGTGAAATGGTTACTCTGCTGTGGGACATGACTCACAATATAATCAAGATCTTTTTTTTTTATTACCAACACAGTACATATAACAATTACATGTAGTTGTAGAATGATGATGATAAGGAAGGGTAGGATTTACAGTCACTGTAATTTGCAGTCCTTCTATTTCGCCTTTCTCCATTGCTGTAGCCGCGGTCACAGTCCCAAGCTGTGCCCGACTCCGTGTTGTCACTGTAACTCGTTACGCCTCGAGTTCCATCTCGTCCATTGCGGGAGCCGTGGTCACGGTAACTTGTTATACCTCGATGTTCGTCTACTCCACTGCGACAGCCACCGTCACGGTAACTTGTTATCCCTCGATGTTCGTCTACTCCACTGCGACAGCCACGGTCACGGTAACTTGTTATCCCTCGATGTTTGTCTACTCCACTGCGACAGCCACGGTCACGGGTTTGAGCTGTGCTGGACTCTGTGTTGTCAAGGTAACTTGTTATCCCTCGATGTTCGTCTACTCCACTGCGACAGCCACGGTCACGGGCTTGAGCTGTGCTGGACTCTGTGTTGTCAAGGTAACTTGTTATCCCCCGATGTTCGTCTACTCCACTGCGACAGCCACGGTCACGGTAACTTGTTATCCCTCGATGTCCTTCTACTCCACTGCGAAAGCCACGGTCACGGGCTTGAGCTGTGCTTGACTCTGTGTTGTCGAGGTAACTTGTTATCCCTCGATGTCCTTCTCGTCCACTGCGAAAGCCACGGTCACGGGCTTGAGCTGTGCTTGACTCTGTGTTGTCAAGGTAACTTGTTATCCCTCGATGTCCGTCTCGTCCACTGTGACAGCCACGGTCACGGGCTTGAGCTGTGCTGGACTCTGTGTTGTCAAGGTGAACTGGCATCCCTCGATGTCCTTCTACTCCACTGCGACAGCCACGGTCACCGGCCTGAGCTGCGCTGGACTCCGTGTTGTCAAGGTGAACTGGCATCCTTCGATGTCCTTCTACTCCACTGCGACAGCCACGGTCACCGGCCTGAGCTGCGCTGGACTCCGTGTTGTCAAGGTGAATTGGCATCCCTCGATGTCCCTCTACTCCACTGCGACAGCCACGGTCACCGGCCTGAGCTGCGCTGGTCTCCGTGTTGTCAAGGTGAATTGGCATCCCTCGGTGTCCCTCTACTCCACTGCGACAGCCACGGTCACCGGCCTGAGCTGCGCTGGTCTCCGTGTTGTCAAGGTGAATTGACATCCCTCGATGTCCCTCTACTCCACTGCGACAGCCACGGTCACCGGCCTGAGCTGCGCTGGTCTCCGTGTTGTCAAGGTGAATTGGCATCCCTCGATGTCCTTCTACTCCACTGAGACAGCCACGGTCACCGGCCTGAGCTGCGCTGGTCTCCGTGTTGTCAAGGTGAATTGGCATCCCTCGATGTCCTTCTACTCCACTGAGACAGCCACGGTCACCGGCCTGAGCTGCGCTGGTCTCCGTGTTGTCAAGGTGAATTGACATCTTTGGATTCAAGTCTACGCTGTAGAATCTGTGTGACTTCCGCTCCATAGAATTGCGAGCAGTAATGTACTCTTTAAGCAGTTTCTCACAGCGGTCTAAGCGTGAAAGTTGACGCATCAGATGAGAGTCATGCATTTGTCCTGTTTCTGTTAACATCCTCAGCACCCAACGCCTGAACTTTAACATGTATCGCTCTTGGTGATCAACAAAACTCATGGTTGACTTCACCACTTTCCGTAGTTGTTGCATAACCATGGATTTTTGAGGAGCCACGACGTCTCTTCTGAGTTGAGAACAATCAGGTTTGGGTACATCAGTCACATCCTTGGGCATTGTCTTATCCTGGGTCTCAGGCAGACGCTTTTCCCTGACAGTTATGTCATGCTGCGTGTTTGTGGGGGCAAACGTGACGGTCTTGATTCCACGTGAGAGTTTCCACCACCCTCTGTTCATCACAGGTGTTCCAATACGCAGCACAAAATGTTCGAAATCCGGCCTGTTTCTTAAGTCGGTTTCAATTTCAGCATCAGATACGTTTATGTCCACAGCATCAACGTTTATGTCCACAGCATCAACCTTGGATCCATTACCAATATATCGTTGGAATGAGTGTAGAGATTGTCTGGTTTTTTTGTTGACTACCCCAATAAGCTGGTCTTTGGCTTTAATAACTAAAGCAAACTTGCACAAATCAGGAGTCAATGCATCCTGTACATGACGTACATTGTCACTTGTGTAGCTTAGGCTGAAGCTGAAGCGGCAAATAGATCGAACCATATTGATGAATTTAAAAAAAAATACAAGACAGAAACTAACTGTGTGTGCTTGGTAAGATGCTATGTGTCTTTGAGTATAACCACTAAAGGGGATGGGGGAATGTCTTATATATTAGAGCCTGGCCAGTGTTGGGTAAGAGAACCCTGTTCAAGGGTTGGTGTAAACTGATACCTGGTAGGACATGGACGTGTCAGTTGGACCGTTGTGTAGATGATTGGACACAGACGTGTCAGTTGGATGTCTTTCGTTCCAACCGACACAACGTTATCCAGGTGGTATTATTCGTTCCAACTGGCACAATATTGTCCAACCATTTGCTTTGCTGTTTGCATGGGCAACCCTGTGTTGTTACTCGAAAACGGAGGTGGGTCTGGCTGTAATTAGATGATTGGACACAGACGTGTCAGTTGGATGTCTTTCGTTCCAACTGACACAACGTTATCCAGGCGGTATTATTCGTTCCAACTGGCACAATATTGTCCAACCATTTGCTTTGTTGTTTGCATGGGCAACCCTGTGTTGTTACTCGAAAACGGAGGTGGGTCTGGCTGTAATTAGATGATTGGACACAGACGTGTCAGTTGGATGTCTTTCGTTCCAACTGACACAACGTTATCCAGGCGGTATTATTCGTTCCAACTGGCACAATATTGTCCAACCATTTGCTTTGTTGTTTGCATGGGCAACCCTGTGTTGTTACTCGAAAACGGAGGTGGGTCTGGCTGTAATTAGATGATTGGACACAGACGTGTCAGTTGGATGTCTTTCGTTCCAACTGACACAACGTTATCCAGGTGGTATTATTCGTTCCAACTGGCACAATATTGTCCAACCATTTGCTTTGCTGTTTGCATGGGCAACCCTGTGTTGTTACTCGAAAACGGAGGTGGGTCTGGCTGTAATTAGATGATTGGACACAGACGTGTCAGTTGGATGTCTTTCGTTCCAACTGACACAACGTTATCCAGGCGGTATTATTCGTTCCAACTGGCACAATATTGTCCAACCATTTGCTTTGTTGTTTGCATGGGCAACCCTGTGTTGTTACTCGAAAACGGAGGTGGGTCTGGCTGTAATTAGATGATTGGACACAGACGTGTCAGTTGGATGTCTTTCGTTCCAACTGACACAACGTTATCCAGGCGGTATTATTCGTTCCAACTGGCACAATATTGTCCAACCATTTGCTTTGTTGTTTGCATGGGCAACCCTGTGTTGTTACTCGAAAACGGAGGTGGGTCTGGCTGTAATTAGATGATTGGACACAGACGTGTCAGTTGGATGTCTTTCGTTCCAACTGACACAACGTTATCCAGGCGGTATTATTCGTTCCAACTGGCACAATATTGTCCAACCATTTGCTTTGTTGTTTGCATGGGCAACCCTGTGTTGTTACTCGAAAACGGAGGTGGGTCTGGCTGTAATTAGATGATTGGACACAGACGTGTCAGTTGGATGTCTTTCGTTCCAACTGACACAACGTTATCCAGGCGGTATTATTCGTTCCAACTGGCACAATATTGTCCAACCATTTGCTTTGCTGTTTGCATGGGCAACCCTGTGTTGTTACTCGAAAACGGAGGTGGGTCTGGCTGTAATTAGATGATTGGACACAGACGTGTCAGTTGGATGTCTTTCGTTCCAACTGACACAACGTTATCCAGGCGGTATTATTCGTTCCAACTGGCACAATATTGTCCAACCATTTGCTTTGCTGTTTGCATGGGCAACCCTGTGTTGTTACTCGAAAACGGAGGTGGGTCTGGCTGTGTCACTTGGACCGTTGTGTAGATGATTAGATGTGCATGCACTAGTTGGACCGTTGTGTAGGTGATTGGACATGTACTCAATGTTGCGTAGCTGATTTTGGGGTTTCTGTTCGATCGGATAAAAACTGAGTCACGGTTTAATGAATGGTTAAGTCAGATATTGTTGGTCAATGTAGTTGAATTGGTTGGAGTTGAGCATTGGAAGTGGGTGCTTTGTACGCACTAGTAGCTTGCTTCCTCAGAGTAAAACCAGAGTCTACTTGAGTTGGCCATTGATGCCTCGTTCACCCAAAAGTCACAAGAAAAATCATTCTGTTGACACTCGCAGAATGGATGCTAAATCTGGTGAAGACTTTGCAGACTTTCACCTTCAAGGACATAAGCAAAGTCTTGTGTCACAGGTCACGCCTCGTTCACCCAAAAGTCACAGGAAAACCATTCTGTCCACACTCGCAGAATGGATGCTAAATCTGGTGAAGACTTTGCAGAAGTTCACCTACAAGGACATAATCAACAAACTGAACAATGACAGCAAAGGCGCTAGACGTAGAATATACGACATCATTCACTGTCTGGAAGGTATTGGCCTTCTCATTAGAAATGGCAAGCGATACGTGGTCAGTACGCAACAGCTGTGTCAGTTACAGACGGTCAGAAGATGTGCTTTGCACCAGTACTCCAGGAGTGTTTACCAGCATTTGCTCGCTCACCCAGGGAAGATTGATGTAACGGACCTGGCTTTGTTACTTAAAGTTCCACAACGCAGGATGTATGACATCTTCGGCACCCTGAGGACAATAGGTGTTGTCACAAAGACACACAGTCAAGGTTTTTACAAGACCACATTTGACACTGATTCTGACTCCTACTGGAAACAAGTTCTGGACAGAATCTGGAGCAATAAACCGGTAGACACATCGCCGGCCGTGTACACCGGTAGACCGATGTCGGCTCGTATCCACAAAAATCATGTAAACCCATCACCGGTAGTGTACATCGGTACACCGATGTCCGCTCATATCCACGGTATACCTGTAAGCACATCGCCGGTAGTGTACATCGGTACACCGATGTCCGCTCATATCCACGGTATACCTGTAAACACATCGCCGGTAGTGTACATCGGTACACCGACGTTCGCTCATATCCACAGTGAACCTACTGGAAACAAGTGTACTATTATCAGTGATAGCCATAACGATTCTGGAATTCAGTCTGTGGGTTCGGAGTCCAAGGGTGAACTAAGTAAATCCCATAGAAGTGACACGTGTATTACCAACATGGACTTGACAGCGGCGTTCAACAACACGCCAAGTGAGTCTCACAAAGGTGACACCTGTACGAACAAGGATTCGTTGGCAGCGGCGGTGGACTACGCCACACCGAGTGACTATCAGAGTGAATGTGCCGAGACTAAGGACCTGGGAGCCGGGAGCTCTCAGTTTGACCTGATGGACCTGATCCTCGAGAGCGACATTGGTCCCAGTTACGCGGACAACGTACTGCAGTCCTTATGGCACAGAGGCGACGAGTGTATCACGGACGGGGACTCGCTGACAGCGGCCGTGGACTACGCCACACCGAGTGACTGTCAGAGGGAATGTGCCGAGACTAAGGACCTGGGAACCGAGAGCTCTCAGTTTGACCAGATGGACCTGATCCTGGAGAGCGACATTGGTCCCAGTTACGCGGACAACGTACTGCAGTCCTTATGGCACAGAGGCGACGAGTGTATCACGGACGGGGACTCGCTGACAGCGGCCGTGGACTACGCCACACCGAGTGACTGTCAGAGGGAATGTGCCGAGACTAAGGACCTGGGAGCCGAGAGCTCTCAGTTTGACCAGATGGACCTGATCCTGGAGAGCGACATTGATCGAAGTGACGCGGACAACGCACTGTCATCCGTATGGCTTAATATGGACTTTGAATGCCCCACCTGAATGGTTTGAAGAACAAGGTCTTGTGCCCGAAGATTGTTGACTTTATGCTTTGTAAATGTTGTTTTATGCTGTACATCGGTTACCAATAAATGTTATATGCACAAGACTACGCAATTCTGTTATGTTTGTGTTTTGACAGACAACTCAAACACGGTGGTTCAATCATTCTTTTATTCATTTATTTAGTTTTTGTGTTTGTGTGTTTATGTGTGCAGTGGGGGTTGTCATTCATTACAGAGTCAACGACGCTAACAAATGTGACATGTTCACACGTTCAGCAAGGTCAACTTTGCTATCCCAGTACCAGCAAACACAATGATGTCCAGCAGGGGAGATGTTCGGTCCGCAAAGAAGTCCACAAAGCCATCCTGTGAAGAAAAGAAGAACAACAAAGAACAAAGTAAACGTATGGAAAGCAAAAAGTGGCCACGTGTAGAGTTGGTCAGGTATTACACCCGACTGACCCACCCAGGAGTTGTTGTTAATCAGCCAATCCTTCTGTTTGGTCAGGAGGTACAGGGCAATCTCATCTCCCACCATCTCTACATAGGAGTCTCTGCCCTTGTCCTTGAAGTACTGACACACCACAGCCCCGAAGGCTGTCAGACTGGCAACGCGACCCCAGTTGCTGGTCCCGTCAGAAAAGAGGCTATTAGCCACTGCGCTGACGAATGTCACGTCACCTCTGTCGTCCAATGAAAGTTTGTCAATCATACCTAAATGTCCACCAGATCAGACACCAGTTGTTATAAGCAAAACAAAACAAAACAAAACATAAACACTGAATAACATCTAACGTTAGTCGTAATTACAATAACATAACCCACCGCTGTATTCACATTTGTGTTTCTTCAATAGGTTATCAACAACCCTTTTCATTGTCCACAGAGGTTTACTGTGGTGTGGCTTAGGTTTCAACAGTCCTGTGAACTCCCCAAAGAAAGATTTCATGAGTTGCCTGGTGACAATGTCCAGTGCTTCATCCTCAGGGGATCTCGAGACCGGCTCACTAGCCGAGGCTGTGTTTCCACCCTTGTTAGTATCGCTGCCGGTTTCCTGTAGACGTTGCAACTCCGACATTTTGAGTACCTGCACCTAGCTGTCAAATATGGTTTGAGTATTAAGAATTACAATTGTACGCTTGTACGTGAGCTAGACTAGAGAGTGTAGGACAATACACATCCCTTTATGTATATATAGAGAGATAGATAGAGAGAGAGAGAGAGAGAGAGAGAGAGAGAAGCACTTAACCAAATTTCCAACAGCACACAATCGAAAGGGAACACACGTGAAACATTGCAGCCAGCCCAGAGACGAGATTGAAACAATGTAAGCTTTTATTAAATGACACAGACAGAGAACATTCATGAAAGATTTCAATTTATTGCATTGCAGGTGATGCCGCTGAGTGCTACTGAGTGGGTAGTAGCCTTTTATTACATGATGCAGCAAAGCGCTTGTAAATGACAACCATAGTTGTGGTTACAGCCAAACAGATGCATGATGGATGCACACAAATGACACATTCATGGTAACAACATCATATCCTTAAGCTTCATCAGAAGCAAGTCCTTCATTTTATTGCATTGCGGGAAATGCGCATGAGTGGGTACGTAACCACTCCGGTCGACCGCAACGCTACAGACACAACAGCGGGTCACTCCATCAGTTACAGTGCACCCGTGTCTTAAGTTGGTGACTTTATCCGGGAATGCGACATATCCCTTTCTGTACCTCTGCTCCCCGAGTATGCGCATCAGCTCATATCGGTTGTCCTTGAACCTGTTGATAAGGTATGAACAGTCCTTGCCTTGGGTGTAGGCATGAAAGATGTGCTCACCCAGTAAGGTGTCATTCTTCACAAAGTTCTCAACTGCGATGTTACACACGAAACATTTGTGCGTGTCGGTCGTTGGCTCAAGGTGGTACATGTTGGCAGACTCTCCAAGCACAAGGAACTTGTTGTCGCGAGGATCCACTAAGGTAGCGTCGCATTCGATGCCAGGGTCAAGTGTCATCTGAAACAGTCGAATGTTGTCAATGGACACTGGCAACTTCAGGTCCTTGAGGCTCTTCTTGAGACGGTTGCGCATGTCAAAGCACGAGTCGAGACAACGCTCACGTTCTGGACATGCACATACGATGCAGTATTTTACAGCGGCCAGTGTAGCGTACCCACCAGTGGAGTACATCAAGTGTTCAGGGAATGCCATTAACCCCCTTTGGAACCGCAGCCTTCCTTGTAAGGCAGCGAGCTCATGTTCACGACCCATGAACTTGGTCTTAATGTACAGACACTGTCCTCCTCCGTGTCTCACGTGTTCGTGCAAATTGGGGTCGCCTCTTTTGTAACCTGAAAGTACAATCTTACAAGTGTTGCACCTGTACGTGTCGTACGTTCCACTTATGTGTGTCAGGACATTACGGTCCTCCAGCACTCTGTATCCATTCCTCGAAGCAACACTGTTGCGAGGAGCGGCGTAGGGGGTTGTAACCAGGCTACCGTCCGGCTCCACCTGGCCAACGTTCGCAGTCCCTATACAGTCACGGACGTAAGCATGGTCACTGTCTGAGTTCCACATGGTATTCGCCGCTGTAAGCTCGAAGCAAACACTCGATGCACAAGAATGGCGATGTCAGTTTATCTCGGTGTTTACCCTCCGTACTTATTGGTTCGTTGGTTGGTTGGTTGGATGAGTAGACAGATGAATCGAAGGATTGATGAACGAATGTGTCACTGGATGTGTGCTGATCAGAGGGAGGACTCAGTTGAGTTGTAGGTCCCGGGTCTGTATGGTATTAATACCTGGGATGTGTGTGTTGAGAAACTTGTTGGCAGCCTAGAGCATAGACTGGAAAGCTAGCAACAGTGTTACACATCATCATCATCATCATCATCATATCATCATCATCATGATCATGATGATTTCACAGCTGCTGTTCTTCTTTGTGACAAGCTTCATGTTCACCGCTACCCATGGTATGTACGCGGATCAGGGGCCTATGCATGAGGCCCTTGCGGGTCTGATGGACAGCCGGTTCCACCTGCGTACATTGACGATATCTTCCCCGAAGATGAACCCTAAGACCTGCACATGGAACATGCTAGGCTGGGGGGTTGGAGAGTACGGAAGGCATTTTGTCACGGTCTACATGAGGTCTGACAACTGCACAAAGTACACCAAGGACTTTTGGTCCGGAACCTTCCCATGTGTGCTTACCAAGGGCTCTGATCACACTACATGTCAGGGCCCTTTACCCGCCGGTGCCGAGGAAGGAATCTGGAACGTGTCTAGTGTAGACATGGAGCCTCCTGTCCACTGGACAGGATCCTTCCGCGCAGCCCCTCAAAGTCTGCCCGGCTCATCTACACCCTTTGTGAAGAAGCTCAACTGTGAAAATCTCATCGGGCTGGCGGTGGCCAGAGCCGCACAGCGCACTGGAGTCTACATCGGCGAAGGAGAGGTTTCGTGTCGGAGCACCAAGACGCTTTTTTACCTGACGGTGAAGGGCCCCGGGGTACAAGTTTGGCTTCGCGTACACGCCAAACGTGCAAATCGCGAGGCGGCTTTCACCACCAAGAACGTAACTTGGGAGTCCGGATTCGACAACCGCGGTCGCCTTGTGGTCTCCATGGCAGGTCGAACGGTGCATTACACCAAGAAACTATTATCTGGTGACAGATTGAAACTGGAGGGTAAAATGAGAGACTTAGTCTCCGGTCTTGAGGTGGGCGAACCCAGATTGTGTCCTCTGACTAGCATCAGCGGCGCGTGCTCTGTCATGAACTCCCTATCAGAGAGCGAGTCGGAGACCCTGGGCAATGTGACCGGTTTCAACGTTGTCCTTTGGCACCCATTTGACACCGGGGTCGGCATGGACGGATACGTTCTGGGTACAAAGGGTGTAATCTCGGCCATGCATTCAGCCTCCATACTGGACACGAACGACGTGGCGTGGATGGAGTTGCCCTTGGATGACTTTACAGCATGCACCCCACGCCTATACAGTATCTCTGACTGCTCAGGACTGCCAGCCGGTGCACCCAGGCTCGGTCCGTATGAGCACGGAATATTTGTGCGTTATACGTTCCCCTAGAGGGTTCAGTTAGTCAGTTTGACAGTCATTCAGTCAGTTTGTTATGACCAATCTGTATGTACAAACCTGTATGAAGTGCACTTGGTGAATGACAAAATAAAAATAAAGTGATATTCTGTCAAACATTAAATCCTTTGTGTCCCTTTCTTTCTTTCTTTCTTTCTTTCTTTCTTGGTCTCAATGATCACCATTGACTGAGCTTGTCGATAACTCTCACATCAATGATTACAGTACTGACAGTACCAACCCAAGGGAAGCAAGGGTGGCAGTTATTAGCCGCTATTAACCCAACCGATGTCTAAAACCGTGAAGGCGATTTCAGGAGACATTTGGTGGCGACAATGTCAGCGAGCAATCGAGCAACGCACAGATCCGAGTACAAGTTTAGCCTTCGTCGCGTGGATGACCGAGAGAGTCTGGTCATTGAAGAGACTAAGGTGGATGACCGAGAGAGTCTGGTCATTGAAGAGACTAAGGTGACTGAGTACATCTATGTGGAGCAACCAGCTACGCGTACCACACATGGCTGCTACCCCATTGGCCGTTGTGACTGTCCACCTAAACATTTCGAAGGTGTGCGCTTCACAACGGCTAACATAATCGGAGCCCAGGCATTGATTGCTGTGGGGATCCTCGGCATCCCCATTGCTACTCATTGCGTAGGTGAACACGTTGCAGTGCAGTACGAAGTGTCATCCCGAGGCAAAAGAGCGATGGTTTGGATTTGCACTAATCAAAAGCCCGGGGTGATCCTTGCTCACGCAATGCATAACGCTGTCTTGTATTGCGATCGCAGGCTCACCAAAGACATACTAAAACGAGTCTCTGCTGATGTGGAGCTATCCCTCGCAAGGCCTGACCTTGACCAGATTGGAGCCGTTCTACAAACTGTACCCTTGAAACTCCTCAAGTCTGCCGAAGGTTGTCACGATACACCTACTGACGCATAACTGTCATGTGGACCGACCTCGGATAGACATGTAGATGCTCAGGCGCCAACGGCCTTCTATGCGGAAACAGAGAACATTATCGTCACCGGCGACAGAAGGGTTAAACACGGCAGTCGGCGCCGAAGGCATCTGCTGACGCTCGGCTCACAACCAACCCAAACCAACCGGGCAATAACATCGCCTCGTATGTAATCTGCCGTACAGGAGGCCCTAGGTCCCTATGTAACCCAGTTTTTGTTTGCATATATATGCATGTGTATGCTTTTTGCCTCAATAAACTCAGAGCACTTTGCGCTCCCAACATTGTGTCTCTCGTGATTCTGTATATCACATCACCATCATCATCATGGCGCCCCATCACGGTGCCCCTGGCATACCACGACTTACAGGTACATTTGACCGACCATCCCCTTTTTTGGCTCTTTTTCTGCTTTTCCTCCTGTTTGGGGAACCGGCTGTTGGGATAATGCCCCGCCGCACCCAGTGTCAATGCATCAAGACCATACCAAAGCCAACCAGAGCCTGGACTACGGCGGTCTTCCATCCCGTATCGGGGCACTGTCGTCGGGAGGAGGTCGTCGTCACCTACAAGAGAGGAGGTCGGACCTGTGTCGATCCTACAGGGATTTGGGCACGCCACCTGAAACGACAGCAATCCTAACAAAGGCAGGATACCTGACCAGCAGCGAAAGAGGAGACTCAACGGACAGACTCCTGTCACAACCGCTTGCTTTTGCTTTTGCTTTTCTTTGACCTAACCCTAGCCCTAACCCGACCTAGAGCGCCATTATGACACAGCATCAGGCTGAACATATGCCTGTAGGACAAATAATATTATACAAATAATAGAGAACAGAAAACCTTTATCAACAGATGGACATCATCATGGACTACCAATATACCATTGTCTTATTTAATGCCAAAACTGGTATATTGCATCATGCTCAAGCACAAGAAACGAGGTGGTTGAACTGCATGCATTGCATTTTCTGCAAGAACCGGCCCCGGAATGGAGGGTTCTATTTGGATTTAGGATTCTTGTGCCCTCATTGCGCGGCCAAATATTGTTACCAAAATGTCGGAGTCTTGTCGTCTGGGAGAATCCGGATGCAACAATGGTACCAATTATACCGAGAACTCTGTTACCCGGAATACAAACCATCAAGGACTAAATTCGAGGACGGGTTGGTAAGACTCTTCCGCTGTGACGAAGTGAGGCTTGAAGCTGAGCCCGGTCCACACAGAAGCGACTCTGTCCAAATCCAGGAGTTGGGCCTGGACAGAGTAGCCCCGCTAAGGATGAGAAAGGGGTACGGGCTGTGGTTCACGGAGTCCGAAGGAAGGACGGTTGTCACGGAAGACGAATCGCCTGGAATGAATACTGGCTGCCCTAGCTTACTGGAACTCTTGATGATCGACAACGCTGTATCAGGTGAACAAACGCCTTCCACTACGTGTCTAGGTGAGGGTGTCGTGTACACTGACCTAGGATAGACATGTAGATGGTCAGGCGCCAACAGCCTTCTATGCGGGGCGGAAACACGAGAACGTAATCCTCACCGACGACGGAAGGGTTAACCACGGCAGTCGGCAGCGCTGAAGGCATCTGCTGACGCTCAGAAGATCACAACCAACCCCGAAACAACCGGACAATAACATCACCTCATATGTAATCTGCTGTACAGGAGGCCCTAGGTCCCCTATGTAACCCAATGTTTGTATGCATATATATATATATACACTGCTTTTGCCTCAATAAACTCAGAGCACTTCGCACTCCCAACATTGTCTCTCTCGTGATTCTGTATAGCACATCAATAACCAATCAATTGCTGTGTTTGTCTCTTCAGAATTGTGATGTCAAATGGAAGAATATGTAATGTAACCTTTGATAAGTCGAGGTATAATCTTTGCCTCATGCCTCAAGGCACACACTCCTCCACCCTGAGAGAGTTACTGTGCCACATGTTGTGCACTGTTCTAAATGTGACATTTGTGACCAGACCCCCTTCCTCAGATGCAGGAGCTCTGCAGGAACATAGTAACTGAGAGAATAGAGGTTTCAGAGGAGTTTGAGACTATGCTTCTCAAAGACTATATAAACGACAGACGTAAAAACCTGCTGAGATTGGACTCACATCTGTCATTCATTGTGTCGAACCCCTCTCACCTCAGCCTAAGCCGTAACCAGATTCAAGATTCAAAGTGGGGTTTTTTTTAAAACAATTTTTGTCATGTGCACAGTGAATAAACATGTTCTCAACAATTATGCAATATGGGTCTTCCTTTATTTTCCACAGAATGTCAAGGACTATATACATCTGAAATAAACATAAAGTCTTATCACACGTGTCACATTGCGTAGCTTTCTTTTATTCACAGGGCAGGGTAATACATGATGAAATGCACACATTGTACAAGGATGCAGTTATTTGACACGATATGTAGGCATTGCACATGGACATATGTCATAGGTATGCTGTGCTCTTCTGTGATAGTCAGTCAGGGTTCTCCTCTGTGTTCTTGTCACCAAAGATTTGCAAAAGATCCTCCGTTTCACCAGGTCACGCACCCGGTGGGGAGCTTTGCGTAGCACTTGCGGCACGACAGAGAAGATATTTCACGCAGAGCGCTATGCACATCGAGGTTGACAATGGAACTGCCACATACTACACAGTCCCGTGTCAACAGCCGTGTAAGGCCAGAGAGTTCCTCGCGTGTGAACTCACCGGGCTTCAGCTCTTCCAAGAGCGACATCAGAGTGTCTTGGATATGTAAAGCTCTCACAGGGTCCGTGACACACTCCTTGTTCACCCCGAGCAGGCAACAGGCGGCAATACACTTCCACCTCTCAAAGTGTAACAACCTGACGTCCAACGTTGTCCTTGAGAAAAGCTTGACTGCTGCGAAGTTGGCGCGTTTTTCCAGGCAGTAAGTAGGTTCCTGATATCCTGGCGATGGCTCTTCCTTGCTGCGGTGTTCCAGAACAAGATACTTGCACAGTACACTGATCATATTTTCAGCATTGACCGGGAACACGGAACCTTTCAACTTGATAATTATCCGCTTCTCGGCCTCTTCTATGCCTCGCACACTCGACGGGATGACCGTGTCCGAGCCCGTGTTACTGCAAGAGTCTGTAACCAATGCCTCGTCCACCCAATCTTCACGTCTGTGCAAGTCATTTAGAGAGACTCTTGTCAACACAGCATACATTTTAAACGAGAGTGACAAGCACGCTGCTCTGATGTTACGGATGTTCTTCAACAGTTGACACAAGTCCTCACCGAGGTCAGCGCACTTGACTATGTATCTGTCCATGACATTCACAGTCGGTACAAAGACAGAGTGGTGGTCCTCGTTGTCCACCAGTTTATTTGGTAGGATTTTAGCAAACCAACTGACAGCTGACAGTCTACGGCTCTGGTAGTTTGTAGTGTAATCGGTTAGCGCTACCTCCATGTTAGTGTCTGCACTATGCAGACACAATTGGGCATTCAAGGCTTGCTTAAGTTCACCTCTACCCATATATAACATACCAAAGTCCAAGTTGGGAAATCTTAACACGTTTGGCCTTGAAGAAGTACTCAATGAACGCTCCTTCTCAAGCGTGTCAAGCTCAACATCGAGTCGACGTCTGTTATTGTTGGCCATCTGCGTTGTTCTAGGACCACCACCTCCACTCGCCTCCTGTTATACTTGAGCAAGGTTTGTACAGAGTACAACGGTCTCTTTTCTGAATGAAGCGAGACAGGTTCCTCCTGTGTCTAGACTGGAAACGATATCAATGTCTGGTCTCCTCTGTCAACGGGGTCTCAATGCCTTGTATCCTCTCTGGACAGGAGGGGGGGCCCAATACCTGGTCTACTCACTCCTCTTGCATCCTTCAGAGGCAGGGTATAAATAGTGCTAGGAGGTGTACACTCTTTTATACACACATATTTTTTTTTTCAACCGTGAATCACGTACTGGTTAGAGTCACTGAAGACATTTTCTGGTTGATGGTTCCAATGGATAAAAAGTCATGGGTTGGATACACAGACTCTACACCAAGGAGCGATTGGCTCAAGTGAGTTTGAACAATGAGGGTGACGACGTGTACGATCTCGACATTGACACAGCTTATACCAATGAGGAAGAACCTCGACTGTGTACTCTGAGTTCTCTGAGTAGTGCATGTTCTGTCATGAGCTCTTTGTCAGAGAGCGAGATGAGGATCCTGGGTAATGTCACAGGATTTAATGTCCACTCATGGCACCCCCCTCAACACCGAGGTCACCATGCAAGGCTATGTGATGGGCACCAATGGTATAATCTTCAACATGTTACACAGCCTCTTTATTAGACCCTGAATGATCACGCGTGGCTGGAGCTACCGTTAGACTCAACTACAGGCTACACACCACACCTATACAGTTTCTCTGACTGCTCAGAGCTTCGTGCCGGTGGAGCACCCAGGCTAAGTCCCTACCAGAAGTGAAATGAAAAAACGCTATGTGTTTCCTTAGACAGACACGGTTTACTAGCAGTACACTTGGTACCTACAGGGGCTTGTGATGTGTATGTAGCATGGATTACTGGATGTATCACGTTTGTTTTGGCTTTTCTTGTGCTTTCTGTTTTGCATTTTGACATCATGATGAATTGCTTACGGAACAAATAAACCTTTTTTGTGTATCCCTATTCAGCCTACCTGTGTCTCTTTTTAGCAAGTTACGACATGATATAAATGTGGTTTGAACTCTTTGAAATGATGGGAGTATGGGTTATAGGTTTTTTTTTTTAATTTATCAGTCGTGACTATGAATAAATGACTGGCTGACTGATTGAATGAACCAACAAAACAGTGGGTCTCCCACATTGTGCACTCATAAACCTGCACATCACCGATCGTGGTGTTATATGGCAAGAGCGGCAAAATAAATAATGAACAACAACAACACTGCATTACAGCAACACATTTGAAGTTTATTAACACCGGTCCACATTTACACATCTCGGGGAATCAAAAGACAATTGTTATTTGGTCAGTGAGAAACATGCATAAGAAATACATACAGTCATGGAAGAAAACAAGGGTGGTCTAATAATTTGTTTCCATGACTGTACATAGACCTGCCAGAACATCGCCGATCGTGGTGTTACATGGCAAGAGCGGCAATGAATAATGAACAACAACAACAACAACAACAACACTGCATTACAGATGTACACACATTACAGACACGTTTAAAGTTTAATAACACCGTCCACATTTACACAACTCGGGGAATCAAAAGCCAATTGTTATTCTGTCACTGGAAAACACGACAAGTAATCGTGTGTAGGTGCATGAGCATGGTGGTCAGCAGCAATGTGTTCACAACGGTCTGTCATAATCACACGGGACCATGGGATAGATTCGCCAATGATAGAGACTATAGATCTCCGGAAGGCTTGTAGGGCTTTATAATCAGCATCCGTTATGAAGAGCTTGAGGGCCTGCATGATGTTTACGGCAAGCTTCTTATTGTCACCCTTGAATCTGTCGATGTTGTACATCTCTAGCCAAGAGTGTACATCTGTGTGTTCCTTGTTTCTTTCAAATATACAGGCCAAGCCATCCACGATGGCTTCCACGAGGTTCATATCATCCATTTTGCCCTCGGGAAAGTGCTCAGGGTGGTGAGGGTTATTATCATAGTGATGCTTGAATCCAAAGTTGGCCATAGCTGTCGTGAGAGCACCGACGTCAGTGTGCACTTTGTCCAGTGAACAACGTTCGTCTTCCGGCTGGTTGATTCCGTGGCGTTTGTTGAGCTGGTGCCGTTTTTTCGCATTCACACGCAGGTTCTCTTTCTCCATGTGCACAGCTATGATACCGGCATACGCAGCCGCTTCGGTGGTACTGGTCTTGCTAGAGTCGTGACACGCTATGCTTCTCACAAAGTATCGATCGGCCAGCAGGTCCAGAGTGTCTTTGCAACCCCTGGTCGCTTGCTCCAGAGATCTGGCAACCACAGCCCCAATCATGGTTACGAACATGTTGTGTGATAGGAAGGACTTGTGGTGCTCTCTGACAGGGAGATTGTCAACTAAGGCTTTCTCACATTCGGGGCCCCAGACCTTGGCATTTGCAGCAGAGCACAGGGTGTGGACCAGTTTGATAGTCCCATACGGGGTCACGGGGACCTCGATTTTCACCTTCTGTGCACGAGCACCCTCCACGATGCTCTGTACGGATGCTTTCATTCGAGCCGGTCTGTAGACATATTCATTATGCTCGGGGATCAAAGGTGCTGGTTTCGACGGTAAACCAGCATCCTTTCTTGAGGTTCTGATTCTGGTAGGTTCGGCGGACGCCATGGATTTGTTTTTTTTTTTTTAAAGTTGTTGAGCAACAAGCACGGTCAGTGGAGGTGATACACGAGTTGATGTACGGTGGTGAGCGGCGTTAATACATGGAATGCATTGTGCTACCTATAGTAAGTAGAAAGAGACTTGAAATTGTCAGCCGCGGCGTTGCAGAATTTCCAAGAGGACTCTCAGCCTTGGGTTGTCGGACTGGGGGTTTCACTCCTGTTGAGACGGTGCAATTTGCAACAGAGAACGTGTGCTCTTCGTTCCTGTATCCCACTTCGGCTGACCTCATACACTGGTAGGTTGCATTGTGGTCACACGTGTCATCGTAGACGATTAGAGCCCCGTCGCTAGTTAGGTCGTAGGTGACGTTCGTAATCAACTGTACACAGTCCGTATCGTAATTCAAGACATAGCCTTGGTTTTCAATACGATATATTCCACACCAACGTCCTGTGGGTTTTAAGATGTACCAGGTAGTGGAGTGAACGTGGCTAGGATTCGAGCTCGGACACACCAGTAGCAGATGTGACTTTGCGATGTATTCCTCCTCTGTTGTTTCCAGAAACGTAGGCTCGGTTGTCACTGTGAAGTCGTCAGGTCCGGTGGTTGCGTCTGCGATGTATTCCTCCTCTGGTGTTTCCAGAAACGTAGGCCCGGTTGTCACTGTGAAGTTGTCAGGTCCGGTGGTTGCGTCTGCTTCTAGATCTGTATAGTCCATATCCGTATGGTCCATATCTGCCATTGCCGTAGGCGTAGGTAACGGCAACGGTGTTCCATCTGACAGGGTGACTGTCCATAGTGCAACAAGTACACATGTCAAGCGTATAGTTGAAGAAGCCATGACTTGTCAAGTCAAGGGCAAAAGAAATGTGATCAATGTGACTTTGTGCCCATTATTAATACCCTTCAACTCAGTGGTGGTTGGACATCAGATTTTTGCTAACAGTGGTTGGCTGGAATGTAAATCCCCTGTGATTGGAGGTGTATAGCCAGGATGTATTCGGGTAGGTATAGTGCAAAATCGAGAAAAAAAAAACAAAACAAAACAAACAATCAAAAACATAAAGAAACAAAAAACAGAACCAACCAAAGAAATTGGGGACAACGCTACGCTCAAAAAGTCTGCGTTGCGCTCCTGTTTGTTGTCCTGACCGGTATACGGCAGTTATTCGTGCTAGACCTGAGTTTCATGATTACAACGATCAATAGTAAAGGGCAGGTGAGAGCAGATAGGGTCAGTGAAACGGCAGCCATAAACCGGTTGTGACCTATCATGCTCTCACAGTCGACTCGAGTTATCCCATGTGATGGCGATTGAGGCGCTGTATTCTCAGCATATTGGGCAATGTATTTCCGAGCAGTGGCATCCATGGCGATGACATCCTGCAGCAAGGCATCTCCTAGCTTCAGCAACTGAGAAGACTGCGCGTATTGGTTCTGAATGCTATTGAGGGACGCGTGTATGTCGAGATCGGACAGCGAGTACACCTTCGATAGTATCCTGGGACTTTTAGTCACCCGGACCCCCCTTGGATTTCCCGTGGCGTTGGCGATGTCAAGAGCTCCGCCGCTAGCCGTCCTGAGCGTGTACCTGTCCAATCGGGGCTGGTAGCAGAGAGGACCGAAGCACGGGGCGCCGCACACCACGGGACACTCTAAACCTATCTCGCCGTTTTCGTTCACCTTGCACGCCGAGACCGTGCCATCGTCACGTTCCAGAGGTTCACATATACCCCTAGAGTCACACGCGGGCTCCCTGTAGTTGGCGTGCGTGTCACTCACCATGGGCCTGTCCAGCCAACAAGTCCTGTTGCCCCTTGAGGAGTCTATGAAGGACATGTACCAGCGGGAGAGGGCTAGTGGCTTCCATCTCTCCCTCTTAACAACCATCACGAGCCTAGAGGACGAAAGTAAACGACTTGCGATGGGTATGTCAGTGTAGAATTTCGTGATGAAGCCAGGTTCACAACCCGTCATATCCCCCCTCTGTACACCCAGCGTACAGGCGAGTAAGCGCCGGTGAGCTCCCTGGAATGCGAATGTGACGGCGTTGAGCTGCACGGCCAACTTGAACGCGCCGGTCTTCCACCTGTCGAGCAACACGTCGAAACTGTTCGCGTCGCCATTGGACATCGATACCGGCTGCCATTTGTTTAGATGGAAAGGGACGTACGGTAACGTAGGGACGCGTTCCACTGCTCTCAGCGCGTCTTCGATCAAGGTCCTGTGGTGTCGCATCACATCCACAGTTTGTCGAGGGTTCGTTGAGGCCTTCTTACTACGTTGGTATGACAGTAGCTCAGATACGGAATCAGACATACTCTGGTGCTGGTTGACAATGTGCGTGTCCATGAGGGCGGCTAGATCGTTGAAGATCGTGTCTAGCGTCGCCATGGCCCTGCTGTACTCGACCGTGGCGGATTTCAACGTGGTAGTTGCGTCTTGCAAGGTGCCGGTAGAGCACAAGTGCTTACAACCTTTGTAAGAGTCAGGTAGTCCTCTGCAGGCCACCTGAGAACACTCTGGGTAACTGAATTTGAGCTCGGTCCAGTTGAATCCTAGAAGGAAGTGATACGCGATGTAGGTGTCACGAATCTCGGGTGTACGTATCTTCCATCTACCGGGATCGAGTAACACCCTATGATCCGTGTCTCGAGTCTCGGGTCGAGTGGGTATCGAATCTGCAGAAACGCTATCAGAGCTTTCATCTGCGGTTGCCCTGAATGGCAAATGTTGAGCAAACACGGGGCACCACGTGTGTCGAAGGAACACAGCTGACAGCACTAGAAAGGCAATAAAGGGTGGAGGTGGGCGTGTGATTAGGCCGTTTGTCATTGTCTTATTGCAGTTTCCTATAGCGGTGTTTGTTATATCGATTCCTTTCACACGTGGCGCAAAGCAGTGCCATTGCGGCGATGTTGATTAATACAGCGAGTATGACGGCACTCAGACATAGTGCAGAGGCGCGAGTCGACATGTACGCTACACGTTTCACCCTCTGTTCCGCTTGTCTGACATCACCTTCGATCAGAGAACCCAGTTGAGAGAACACACTGCCCAGCTCCCCAAAGGACATGTTCATGACACTCATACAATCGAGGGTTTTTTGAAAATACATCTCCGAGGACGCCACATGACCTGTGACCCAGGTCACGTTAGGGCAATATAGTAACGCAAGGGGTTGTGCGATCAATGCAACGAGTGGTCCCAACCGTGTCACGTAACTCTTTGCTTTGGAGACCTGAGGCTTCTCTGTGCTCGTGTAGTAGCCCAGCGTGGGCCCGTGGGACCCTACCAAATGTTGACTTGATCCGAGAGACAAAGGTTTCAGGTCACACGGGAGTTTAACGCGTATCGCGCCGTGGTTGACACGGACTATCATTTTAACCAAGATCTCATCTGATGATGCCACGGTACGATGTGAGATTGCGATCGGGTATCCCGTACCTCCTCGGGGCCAATTGTTTTCTGCGTAGTCTCCCAACTCCATGCACAAACTACTGCCTCTGATACACTCCAGAGTTTGTGATATCAAGTGCATGCTGTCAAGACTCGCCGATACTCCTCGCGGTGGTGAGCTTTGGAGATGGTAGGGAAGTGTGCTGCGATTGCCCATCGTGATCTCGTTGGTGGACAGCCACTCTTGTTCTTCTCTCGTGAGCACAGGTGTCCCGAGCCAACGATTCGAGTCCGTTATACTCTGAATAACAGACTCCCTCAGTTCTACGGGGACAGTGGGGATCGGCAATGACACCGACAACCGAGCGCGATGCTCGGCCGCGCTAATGTAGCTATCGCAACCTTTCGGTTCGCGGCCGTCGTATTCTTTGGTCAGTAATCCAATGGAAGGTAACCTAAGATTGTTGTCTCGTACCACCGTAGGCGGTGAATGCATGCAGATTCTATCGTTGTCGTGATCTACGAACACCACGTCTCTGTCGTTCAACTTGACAACTTGTGCGCTGTAAGGTACAAAGTCGACCTTGTCGATAGTGTCTCGGAGTATAACTTCACTGTCGAGCAACGGAGCGCCTACGTTCATGTCTGAGGACAGGCCCAGCATGAGGTTCGGAATATCGGGAACCCGGACAAAGCTCCTGGTCATTGTCACCTTCCCCCCCTTTGCTGTTACGTGCTGGAAAAACATGCCCCCCTCCAGTTTATACACACCGTCCACTTTAACGTAAGAGTATCTTCCGTCACCAAAGGTGGAGTTCCTCGTATACCGGTAATGCAAAGTCCGGCTCTTTGTAGCAGCCCTGTCGATTGTGCGCGAGAGCTCGGTGAAGGTCGGACCACCTTCCGGGTTGCCGAAGGTGTAGTCGAGATAGCCTAGAGAGTACCTACACACTCCCCATTTGGCCATGTCCGAGATAACTCCCGTGAGTTCACGCATGGTGTAGCCGACCCTCTTCGACTCCCGTGGGTTCCTCGCGTGTCTGTTGAGCAAGCGCACCGACTTGCAGTCGTTGGAAATGTAGTCGGCCGACGGCACCGATACCACTATGCCCGCGCGGTTGTTGGAACTCTTGCACAGCTCCTCGAACACCAACAGTCCTGTCCTCTCGGGGTACAGCTCGTGGCGGGGTACTCTAATTGCATAGGGTTCTTGAGGCGCATAGCCTCCTACGCTCCAGCGAGCAGGTTTTACTCGCGCACAACCTTCCTCTTCGTTTGGGAACACGGATATAGTATCCAGGTTCAGGAAAGCTCCGTGTAACGACACAAGCAGGCCCAGCTCCTGCAACGTAGTCTCGGCTTGGTATTGCTCAGATGACAATGTGTCGTTGTTGTGCCACTGAGAAGGAGGAGTGTATCGTTCAAAGACCAGCTCCCCTCCTTCACTGTCCTGTGCAAGCCATGGCTCTATGCTGACTGGGCAGATGACGATGACGATTGCGTCTCCGTATCGGCACACACTACACTTCTGAAAGGGCAGTGGAGTATTGTGACAAGCTACAATAACATCGCCGACGTTTCTCCGGTACACAAGCTTGTAAAACCCATCCCGTATGGAGCTTATCAAAGAACATTTATCCTTATGAATACATTTAAAATGATTATGCTTTTTATCAAACCTTCTGGTACGTATGACATCTGCCAGTTTGTCCCCCGAAAGCCCTGGGATAACCTCTACCTTTGACCCGTATAGTGTTTTGATCATAGTGAAGTCTGATGACTTTACAGTCCGCGGGTCCACATCGATAACTACTACTACTGCTACTCCTCTCTGAGCTCGGTTATGTTGTTGTTGTGATTGCAAGCTCAATAGCCAGTCGAGTACAGCTGCGATTTCTTCCTGGCGAGGGGCGACTCGACTGGAGTGAAGGAAACTGAGCTTTGCGCCAATTTTACCAGTCCAGGCCTGATGGAGGATAGTTGTTAGGGTATCATTGGCTGACAGAGGTATGTACAGCCTAGGTGACTTGTAGTCTTTGGTCGATGATGATGATGATGATGATGATGATGATGATAGTGATAATGATAACGACGGTCTGACAGGTATATGAAAGTACTGCCAGTCAAGATGCTCTGGGATTTCTTCTGTCCAGATGGCAAACTCAACGAGTACGACGTCGCATCGTAACACGTCTAAGGGTGCAGAAGGGGCATCTCTCCATGGTCCAGATGAGAGGGAGAAAATGTCAGCTGTGGCCAGACAAAAGCGTTCGGTTTTAGGTGGCACGGAACCGTACAAAACTCGACCGCGGTCCTTCATCGAAGCGGCAGGGCGCTGATGTGTTATTTGTAGAGTCCAGTCATTATTGCTACCCTCGAGCCCTTTCGATAGATGCTTAAAGGGTGTCAGGATGCAGGTCGGTGAGCATAGCCCGTTGGGATTGATGTAATTCAACAACGCACTGGTGCAATTGCAGGCTGGGTGTAGCTTGGGTTTCCACACGCAGTTTATAGCTAATTCCTTGAGAGGGGATACCATTTTTCCTCGGTCATTGTCGTAGATATAAACTACAACAGACACCAAGTCAAACAAATCACAGCGAAAGTCTTTCACGGCAAGCGAAATGTCCAAGGTGTACACAAACGAGCCTTCTGTTTTACTTATACACCAGTCAAGGCCTGTGCTGATGTTATATCGCCACTCGGAAGACACCACGCTTTTCCTGTCAGCTGTTACAGCCGGCCTCATCTCCCACACACTCGCCAACCTCCTACCCGTGTGCCACTCAACCTTTTCTGGCGTGTACCTGTGCGACATGCCCATGGGAATAGTGACTCTTGACGGTATAACAACGGTGTCCTGTTCCGCTAGCCACCAAGGACTGGGTTGTAGGAACTGAACGGACACAACGGGCTGCACATTGCCGGTAGCAAACGGTTTGACGATTGTATTGTACAGGATCCTGGAAGTGTGGTAAAGGGAGAGCTTGTTCATTGTGTAATACAAGGTTTCGGCTGGGGACGACATGTTGTATAACATTTGCTCAAAGTTGTGAATGCAGTCGTCTAGCTGATCGTAGCTGACGAGCAGCGTTTTGCACAATTGCTCGACCTCCCCTCTGGGTATGTCCCGCACCCAGTCTAAGGTCAAATTCTTGATTGTATCGAGTAGGGGAGTAGACTGCAGAGGCGTCAAGAGTGTCGATATCTTGTAATCTTCGGGATGTCCACAGACCTTGTCGTGCCAATGTGTGCCGGACAGTATCACACTTTGACCTTCGGGACAAGGTTTTGGGTCATGCGGTCTACACGTCTCTCTACCGTCGTATAAACCCACGTGATACCCGCGGGGACACACCGAGGCACATACTTCTCTTCCCCATATGTTCACACTGGTAGGAAGGGACGGTTGACCGAGGGGACATCTGTGCAAACATCGCGGCATGCCGATGGACGAGCAGCCGACGAGAACGTCAGGTGGCTCGCGTGCGAGGGAGCAGAAGTGCGCCCGGTTCAGTACAACGGGACTGCACGTGCGGATATTGCTCTTGTCCCACAGCGCTTCCGGTCTAGTGTCTACGCTCGAGACGCACAGCGCTATCAGCAGGTATGTCACGGCAGCAGCAGCAGCGTTCCGCGTCGTCATTGTCGGCACTTGTTGTAGATATTGTCCGATTAACAATGTGGTTAAGTAATTACAAAAAAAAAAGTCACAATAGTATGCAATTGAGATGGAGAACCCCAAGCAGAAAACCCTCTTGAGTCTCTTTGATGGCACAGGTAGTATTTGCAAGCCCTTCGTCGAAGCCGGATGGAACGTGCGAAGGCTGGACGTTGACGGTCGTCACGGTGCCGATATCCTTACGGACATACGAAACTGGGACCCCGTCAAAGATTGGTCAGGGCCGTTCCCTGACGTTATATTCGCCGGACCGCCTTGTGAACATTACAGCTCAGCCAGGACTTATGCAAAGACACCCAGGAACTTGGAACTGGCCGATTCTTTGGTCAAAAAGACTATAGACATCATAGAGTACTTTCATACCATCAAGCCTAGCATGCGGTACTTTGTGGAAAATCCCGACTCCAGTATGCTATGGCGGAGATGGGTGTCGCACAGACTTTACGAAGACGTCAGCAACCACCCAACGAGTGTCTTTGTCGCGCTGATGAATCACGGTGACAGAAAGAAAACGTGTCGGGAATTCACACAAGCCATCGGCCAGGGGTTCAGGACGGCTTGTAAGGACAAGCGAGTCGTTCGACTCGATTACTGTCGCTACGGCGCAAAGTACAGAAAGAGGACACGATTGATGACAAACGACCCTTTCCGAGGCAAGATGTGCAGAAGGAACTGTGTCAACATCGAGCACGGGAGGCACATCGAGGTAGCCCAACGCGGACCGCGTTTGTACTCGAACAGCAACGGATTGACAGTAGGAAAGAAAAGGCACACATTGGATGAGCTACACGCGTATCCCGCCGGTCTAGCGAATGCAATATTTCAGCACATAAACAGCACTGACTCCTATGAGACGAAACGAGGTGTTGGTCCCACATGCGTAGAGCCTGAATTGACTCCACTGATGTGAGGGCCTCTCCTCTGCACCGTGATGACTGTTACGAATGCTAGAATTTTGTTGTACACTTGTGCAATGACAATAAAAGGATTTTGATGATTCTGTTTGTTACTGTTTTGTTGTTTCGAGTTGATGTCTGTGCAGTTGTGATATGTCACAGGATTGATTAAATAAAGAAGACGAGTCACTCCAGTTTCGTGTTTCGTGTTTTATATTCAACAAGATAAGAGGATACATTACATTGCACAACAGTACATAACATTGCATTACAGTACATTACAGTACAGATTGTACACTTGTGCAATGACAATAAAAGGACTTCTGTTTTGTTGTCTCGAGTTGATGTCTGTGCAGTTGTGATATGTCATGGGATTGATTAACTAAAGAAGACGAGCCAGCTCCAGGTTCACGTTTCGTGTTTTTATATTCAATAAGGCAAAGGACACATGACATTACATTACAATACATAACAGTTCATAACATAACATTAAATTACATTACATTACAGTACAGATATCGAGTCAGGGTACAAAACACTTTGGTGTGGTGTGTGTAGCAAAGACCAGAGCGCCTAGCTTGGATTTCGAGTGTACTCTGTTATGTATAGGACAAGGGTAAGTTGTAGACTTTTCGTTGGCCTGAACACAAAAAAGTCCCAGTGCGGTCTTCCTAACAGTCACGGGGACGCCCCAGAGGGACGCTAGCCTCCGAGCTTCGTTTTTCACCCGAACTTGATCCGGTGCCTCCTCGAGTCGGGAGGCGACCGAGGGTTGCGAATATCCCCGAACGTCCAAGATGCCTCGGAAACGGCTGCCCAGCGATGTCACATCGGCCAGTATCGGGTTAGAGGAGAGTCCCACGGAGAGGGAGAGCGAGTTGTCGAAACCCGGGTCCTCTATGTCTTGAGTGTTGAACGTGTCCACGTACTCGAACCCAGAGTCTTCCTTGTAACAGTTGGGCAACCGTACGCATTTCCTAAACGAGTACGGGGCCTTGTCGATGGCCGAGCGCCTGGTCTCTGCGACAGCCGACTTTCGCCTCAGATACTTGGTTCCTGTGGAGATACAACAACCTCCCCTTCTCAAAGCATCTCCCAGGTCGCAGAGTTCACACGATTCGGTATCGGCTGGGTAGGACAGTAGAACGTAGTTGAGAGAGACTTTCTCCATCTCGTCGAGTAAAGCTCTGTAGGCCTCTATCCCCTCAAAACTGCACAGTTCTACCGGCAGGTACCACAGCATCCTCAGACTCAGCTTCGATTTGACCGACGAAACCCTGATGTACACAGCGATCTTACCAGCCGCTTTGGCCAGCTCTCTGAGAGACGGGTCGCTCTCGAACTCGCTCTGTTTCACTTTGGCAAATCTCAACAGAGACTCCACTATCACCAATATGAGACTCGTGGTCAAAGCCTGCGAGACCTTACGCTTGGTAGATCGCTGGGCTTGTACAGCGAATTTCTCGTTGCACGTCCGACAACACTTGAGGTCCACGTCGAGGTTCAGTCGACTGACAGGTCTGCCGGGTAAAAACACTTCATTGTAACACAGAGATCTTCCCGTGTCTCGGTTGGCCACAATGGTACTCAGGTGTCCTCTGGATGTCACCGTGTACCTGTGCAATGTTTTGCCCGTGGCAGGGTCTATAGGGTCTTCCATGAGCAGCACGGGGTTGATAGAGCCCCACTTTTCACGGGACGGTAGAGTCCCCACAGGCTCGCGAGTGCGTCCTAGACAGTAGTTGATCAAATCGTCAAACTTCACAGTGTTACTCGTATGCACTGTAAAGTGGTAGGGGGGGAAGGCTATTGGGTTGTCTGTGAGAGTCCCCGGGAGGTTGTTGAAGCTTTGCAATGTGTTTGCGGTGAAACTGTCATCCTGTCTCACCTTTGGTGGAGACACAGAACAACGTATCGACCCACTAGTGCTTGGTTGACACAGTGACACTTGTTTGTCTGCTGCTGCTGCTGCTGCTGATGATGATGATGATGATGATGATGATGATGGGTGGTCAGAGTGAGTCTCTTGTGTCTCCTGGTGATAGTTCAACAAGAGTTCATCTGCTCCTTCTTGTTGACGACGATCCTCCTCTCTGTTGTCTGGGTAATTCCAATGGGAAAAAAAGGTATGATCTGTTCCTACCAATGGAATACCGTGGAGAGATTGATGATCCTCAACACTCCGGTCCAGTAGTCCTCCTGTGACTATTACATCTTTCAACTCCGGAGGCTCCAGGCTAACCGCGTCGGCGTAATGCAGGCCGAGAGCTCGATTGAACAGGGGGTAATGATGCATAATGTCGTACTTTCGTTTAAGCATCTCACCTACGGTCTGAACAAAAAGAGAGTGCACTCGGCGACCGAGCTCAAGTTCTTCATCGTGAGGGTTGTTTGTGTAATGTTCCAAAAAGATAGCACACTTGACACCCTTTGACACGCAAAGGGCATCGAGATCAACCTGGGTAGCCACCGATTGTAGGTCTCCGATCGGCCGCTGGAAACTTATCACACGGTCCGCTACGCAGGTTGTGCTCCCCATACCGCTGACGGTGAACTCCTCAAGTACAAGTACATGGAGAGAGGTTGTATCTTCGAAGCTGGAGGCGACTAGGCGAGCGCACAGCGAATCACCCTTTCGTAGATCAAGAGCGATGGCAGAGGTGTTCCAGACGTGCCACTCCTTGTCAAAGCTACCTCGGGTCACGTAGCACCTAACGGGAGGCTTTGGTGATTGGTGGTTATCTGTAATCACAAGTTGTTGTTTTCGCTTAACATTGCACGCCATGGTTTGATAGGACATATATTTTTGTCATAGATTACTGAATGTGTAGAGTGTGGTGCGTACATACCCGGTAGAGACACTTTTATCATCAATCCGACAATGTCTTACCCACAGTCGACGGTTGGACGGTCAGATGTTTCACATTCGGTTTGACGCACTCAGATTGAGGGATCGCAGCCTGTCTGTTTACGTGAACTACCTAGTGGAATACCATAGCTTACCCGTACAAGGGACGGACTCAACGTAACAAGAAGATAGGACAGGACAGGACAGGACAGGATAGGATAGGATAGGAAAGTAGAATTTGCCATGTCCATGTTCGCATGAAACACGACTCGATATACTCACATCGTTACTGGAAGACAAAAAGTGAACGGTGGAGGATCCCTTGTAACCAGGGTCGAATCTGTAGGTCCTGTTCTCTGGGTTACCGGAGATGTTGACGGGCTTTTCCGTGTGTCTGAAAGATGGCAGTTGCTGCAGTTCCTCCATAGTTGTCTCGACGCCCAATCTCAAGGTGGTGCACATGTGTTTATTCTGAGCCTGGACCATGACATTGATATCCAAGTGTAGGAGCACTGCGGCTAGCAATAGCCTCATCATCAAACTTTTTCCACACTGTCTCGGGGCCAAACACAGCGTGTACGGGTTTGCGTAGCGGGAAAACTCCCTCTCCACGTGGTAAAAGTGACTGAGAGCAGGGTTGACGTGATCGTAGTTTTCCGAGCCCAAAGGAGCTAAACCCAGCTTCCGCAGTAGTGCGTGCTTATACTTGAAGAGATCGTCGCAGAACTGGTTCTTCGTAATGCCCAACACCACCCCCCTGAAGAGCTCCAGTTGAAAGGGCTCCATTCTCATGCCTCTAACTTGGAAATATTCAAATACCCTATCTATCAGACGTTCGAATCGATACATGACAGAGATGGACTTATCCTTCACCGATGCACCGTGAAGCTGTAACTCACGCATCCTAGCCTTAGCACCCTCCAATCCCAGCTCCTTTATCAGGGCAGCTTGTGCAAAGCGGTCCTTCGTCAAGCGATTATACTCGGCCATTCTCTCGTTCTCCACACGTGCCCTTGTTCTGTCGCTGTCGTCTTTGGACAGCCTGGTTCTTACGCAGTCGACAGCCACCCCGACGGGTTCGAGCCTAGCGTTGTCGATGGGATCTTTCACCAAATCGCCGATCAACCACAAGGTCTCTTCCGGGTCCATAGACAGCGCTCGATGGGAGGCTCGTCGTAACCCCGGCGAAGTACACCCGGAGCTTAGGTGCTGCATCGCGGCAGACAAAGGTGTCGTATTGTGCCCAAGCGAATGTATCACAGACAGCCTTTCGATGTGTCATACGGATAGCAGAGAGCAGGTGAGCCCCTCGCGATCTACCGTATCAGAGTTTGTGTTACCGCTAAAGATTTACTTCAGATACTGTTGGCTTTTCTCTGGAGTGCCCTGGCACAACATCGAGCACACAGGGACGACTACGACGGAGCCCTCAATCGATCGAGAACTAGTGTGCCTTAACCGAACTTTGATGACAGATGAACCCCCCAAACTGTGCGGCCAAGTTCGCTGTGACACAAACGTCTACCACCGTCAAACCATGAAAGCATTCTGGTTGACCACAGATGGGCGATTAGTCTATGTAGATCGAGTGTCTGAGGACATCAAGTTTCGCTACCTCAGACAGCATAACCTGCGTGTGGCTTTGTCCTTGTGGACCACCAACCCCGAGCTGTGTGGACAAACAATGAGAGCCTCCGCGTTAGCTCACGATAACCTCATCAAAATATGCGGAGAAGCGGCGCGTATAAGCCAAGGTAGATTCTACAACCTGTACGCAAATTACCCTTTACCGATCAACGATATCGACGGCGGACGGAACGAGTCGATACCAGATATACCCCCCGTGGACGAGAATACAATCGATGCCAAGGAGACACGTTACGGTGGGGAATTGCTCCTCGAGCTGCAGCCTCTTTACGCGTCTTATTTCAGCTTCATCACCGACACCTCTACATCCGAGATGTTAAAGGCTAAGGTTGCGCTTCTGGGTGCTCAGTGGCTGGTAAAAGAGGACTGTTCGGAGTTGCTGTTTTCGCTGGACCTGAGGAGAAACTTGTGTACAAGAATAGCCATTATGTTGGCCTTGGCTTTAACGTAAGAGGTGATGAATCACCGTTGTTGAAGGAAGGAACGGACAACGTTCACTGTCAACCTTGGACCATTGTTGGACCTTGTGTTTTTTCCCATTGGACAAGCAACTGAGTGGTACCAGTGTCCAAACGTTGTCAAAGTCAAAATTAGATATTAACTAGTGTATCATCATCATCATCATCATCATCATCATCCTCATTTCATCTCATCGTTATAACCTCACTAGACAATGACAATGAATCGCATCAAGGGAGGTGTGGATGAGACACATTGTGCTGACGCAAAACAAAAGGACTCCGTAGTGGCAGCTTGGACAGCACAGATATTCTCACAGAGGTTTCTCAACACACAAAGTCTGGAGAAAGCTTTGCAAGTCATGCATAGTAAACCCGTGGGTTATTACTTTTTCATGATGGCACCTGACAACCCAGACGATGACAAGTTTGCAATGTTGCTGCGAATCCAAAACGGTACGGTTTTGTACACCATTAGACCGAACGAAGACTACAGCACATACATCGTGGCTCCATTAGATGGGAGTGAAAGATGTTACAAAAGTGTACTCGAGTTTGTAGAGCAATGGGACGATAGCCTCTGTGACTACGAGATGATCCGAACAGCTGAGATGTGCAAAATGTCTCCTGGAGGACAGATGCACAATCGACTAGATGTATCAACCAAGGGTTTGCAAAGACAGAGTCACCGGAACATGACTGGTGTTCACACATTGCTACGAGGAGACGATGATGTGGTGAAGCCTGAGCAGCCCTACAGCCACCAGCCGATCTGTCAGAAGGCAGATAGCCTTCAAGTGGACAAAGAGGATTATCCCTACCAAGACCTTAAGGATGCTTATGATGATGGTGAAGATGATGCAGCTGATGGGGAGGAGGAGAAAAAGGAGGAGGAGGAGGAGAAGGAGAAGGAAGAAACCTTCGGAGACCACCAGGATGACAATTGTGGTGCCTCCAAAGCTGTGAAAATCCCACCTGGGGTTGACTTTGCAGCGATTGGTAGAATTAGACGATGAATATTGCAATTACTGTTTTTGCTAAGGGTGTGTGTTTGTGTATGTGTGAAATCATCAATAAAAAAAAAAACACTGATCACTTTACTTGGTGTACATATTCATTGCGGTTTCCCTATGCCTTCGTCCAATGATATTTTTTTTTCTTGACCCGAATACATTTTTTTTTACAGCAAAACTCATTCACCTCCGTTTACATGTAACACCCCAGCATTGATGGGACACTACGCGTAACTGCACAGGGTTGTTTGTGAGAATAAAGGAATCAACCAACTGTCTTGTCACATCAGGCTTCTTTATTGTACTTCTTTAACACTGCACACACATATATACATACACCACAGAATCGTACACAGCATCCCCTGTCACAGCTAAGTGAATTTATCCCATCCTCCTCATCCTGTAGTAGTAGTAGTAGTAGTAGTTGTAGTAGTAGTACCACCAACCCGTTGACTGTATTCTACCATTTCCCCATGAGGTGGGACACTACGCATAACTGCATAGGTTTCCCTATGTCTTCGTCCAATGATAAATTTGATTTTTTTCTTGAGCCGAATAATTTTTTATTTTTTTTTGCGGCAAAACTCATCCACCTCCGTTTACACGTAACACCCCAGCATTGATGGGACACTACGCGTAACACCCCAGCATTGGTGGCACACTAGGCGTAACACCCCAGCATTGATGGGACACTACGCGTAACACCCCAGCATTGGTGGGACACTACGCGTAACTGCATAGGTTTCCCTAAGTCTTCGTCCAATGATAAATTTTATTTTTTTCTTGAGCCGAATAATTTTTTTTTTTTTTTCACGGCAAAACTCATCCACCTCCGTTTACGCGTAACACCCCAGCATTGATGGGACACTACGCGTAACACCCCAGCATTGGTGGCACACTAGGCGTAACACCCCAGCATTGATGGGACACTACGCGTAACACCCCAGCATTGGTGGGAAACTACGCGTAACTGCATAGGTTTCCCTATGTCTTCGTCCAATGATAAATTAATTTTTTTCTTGAGCCGAATAATTTTTTATTTTTTTTTTAACGGCAAAACTCATCCACCTCCGTTTACGCGAAACACCCCAGCATTGGTGGCACACTAGGCGTAACACCCCAGCATTGATGGGACACTACGCGTAACACCCCAGCATTGGTGGGACACTACGCGTAACTGCATAGGTTTCCCTAAGTCTTCGTCCAATGATAAATTTTATTTTTTTCTTGAGCCGAATAATTTTTTTTTTTTTTCACGGCAAAACTCATCCACCTCCGTTTACGCGTAACACCCCAGCATTGGTGGCACACTAGGCGTAACACCCCAGCATTGATGGGACACTACGCGTAACACCCCAGCATTGGTGGGACACTACGCGTAACTGCATAGGTTTCCCTATGTCTTCGTCCAATGATAAATTTTATTTTTTTCTTGAGCTGAATAATTTTATTTTTTTTAACGGCAAAACTCATCCACCTCCGTTTACGCGAAACACCCCAGCATTGGTGGCACACTAGGCGTAACACCCCAGCATTGATGGGACACTACGCGTAACACCCCAGCATTGGTGGGACACTACGCGTAACTGCATAGGTTTCCCTAAGTCTTCGTCCAATGATAAATTTTATTTTTTTCTTGAGCCGAATAATTTTTTTTTTTTCCACGGCAAAACTCATCCACCTCCGTTTACGCGTAACACCCCAGCATTGATGGGACACTACGCGTAACACCCCAGCATTGGTGGCACACTAGGCGTAACACCCCAGCATTGATGGGACACTACGCGTAACACCCCAGCATTGGTGGGACACTACGCGTAACTGCATAGGTTTCCCTAAGTCTTCGTCCAATGATAAATTTTATTTTTTTCTTGAGCCGAATAATTTTTTTTTTTTTCACGGCAAAACTCATCCACCTCCGTTTACGCGTAACACCCCAGCATTGGTGGCACACTAGGCGTAACACCCCAGCATTGATGGGACACTACGCATAACACCCCAGCATTGGTGGGACACTACGCGTAACTGCATAGGTTTCCCTATGTCTTCGTCCAATGATAAATTTTATTTTCTTCTTGAGCCGAATAATTTAATTTTTTTTTTAACGGCAAAACTCATCCACCTCCGTTTACGCGAAACACCCCATCATTGGTGGCACACTAGGCGTAACACCCCAGCATTGATGGGACACTACGCGTAACACCCCAGCATTGGTGGGACACTACGCGTAACTGCATAGGTTTCCCTATGTCTTCGTCCAATGATAAATTTATTTTTTTCTTGAGCCGAATAATTTTATTTTTTTTTAACGGCAAAACTCATCCACCTCCGTTTACGCGAAACACCCCAGCATTGGTGGCACACTAGGCGTAACACCCCAGCATTGATGGGACACTACGCGTAACACCCCAGCATTGGTGGCACACTACGCGTAACTGCATAGGTATCCCTATGTCATCGTCCAATGGTATTTTGTTTTTTTTTACAGCAAAACTCATCCACCTCCGTTTACGCGTAACACCCCAGCATTGGTGGGACCCCACACAAGCAGACAGGACATGAATGAGATGAGCCCAAGACTTGTGTGTCTGTATTTTCATCCTTATTATTATTATTATTATTATTATTATTATTATTATTGTCTTTGATATGTGAGCATGTAGAGGCTGAATAATGAAAGCATGTGAACAAAGAAATAAATAAAAACACAAATCAATCTTTTTTATTTTGTCTTGTGTCTTGCTTGTACTACCATTTTGTTTGTGAGAATAAAGGAATCAACCAAGTGTCATGTCACATCAGGCTTCTTTATTGTACTTCTTTAACACTGCACACACATATATACATACACCACATAATCGTACACAGCATCCCCTGTCACAGCTAAGTGAATGTATCCCATCCTCCTCATCCTGTAGTAGTAGTAGTAGTAGTAGTAGTAGTAGTAGTAGTACCACCAACCCGTTGACTGTATTCTACCATTTCCCCATGAGCAGCTCATCCGTCATCGCCACCGTCATTGTCATTGTCATTGTCATTTTCTTCTTCTTCTTCTTCTTCTTCTTCTTCTTCTTCTTCTTCCTCCTCCTGATTTTGTCTTCGTCTTTTAGCACGAGTCCAGTTGAGTATCGGTGTGGTTACACATGAATCAGAGTCCTGGTGGTGGTGGTGCTGGTGGTGGCGTTGGTGGTGAACGTCACTGGGACTGTGAAATCTGAACATGTCTTTCTCAGAGTAGCCAACATCCGACATATACTTTTCCAAGGTGACTGTGACTATGTCAGGTAGGGAGCTGCTGAGGTCACTGTTAGATAACACCTTTTTTATAAACTCTGGCTGGTTGACATGCATGTGTATATGTGTTGAAAGTGTAGACCACTGGTTGTGTCTAGTTTGAGTCTTATCAAAGCACATGAGCACCAAAGTCCTGTTGTTGTACAGGTCGCCCAGTACACGATGTGTCAGGTATGGGAAAAAACACAACACCAGCATAACCACCATGGTGTAGAAGTCAGCTCTTTTGGAGTGTTTGACATTGTACTTGCACGTCATTTTCTTCACGAAGCGATTCAGCTTCTTGTTCTGTGAGTCGAACAATGTCAACATGGCCACGACACTCTTCAACACCGCATCATTTACAACAGAAGACATCTCTCTCGAGCAACCCAGCTGGGGCTTGGTTTTAAACTCTATCACCTCAGCTAGCTCGAATATCTTCGCCGTCCAAGACAGGAAAGGGGTACCTGATGACATGTTCACCCCCTGATTGCTGTCAATTGTCCCATATTGAGAATAAAAGTCTTCAGTAAGCGCTGTTGAGAACAGGGCAATCGTGACAGGCAGGCAGGCTTTCATAATGAGATACTTCCCATACTTCTCCTCTGAGTGGCTGAAACTTGTGCTTGGTTCGCGTTCCATTGCACCATAGCCCGTTTCGATAGAATCCCCTCTACCGGGTATGTAGTACGGATCTCTGAACTCCAACTGAGGTTTGCGAAAGAGAAGCAATTCCGTTACGACACATGAAGAATCTGAAGATGATGATGATGATGATGATGATGCTAATGATCCTGTCTGACATCGACTGCTGCGAGTAACCATGGCTTTAATCAAAGCGCAACTGGAACTTGAGCATACGTGCTTGCTGCAGTGTGTTTGACACACATACCCCTGAATGTAGTCACTGAACGGACATTGGTTCTCAACACAGTAGCTGACCCATTGGCAATCCTCTATTAACTCTATGTGGGAATGATTCATTACGGGTCTACTCACAGACTCAGCCATTTTCTTTCTATCTTTCTTTCTTTCTTTCCCAACTCCCCACCGGCTCCTGATATCTCTGACTGTCTCTTGTTATGAAACGTGCAATGACCTGTGTGATAGCCAATGCCAACTCCCTGAACATCTATCTATCTGTCTCTCTCTCTCTCTCTCTCTCTCTCTCTCTGGTTTTGTTAATTGTGGTTTTCTTTTCTCTAGGCTAGCAGAGGACAGAGCGCTGATCTCATCCTGGTGGACGAAGTAGGCTTCGTCAATTCTAAGATGCTACTGGCCGTGCTACCAAACATCGCATTCAGAGGGCGTAAGCAAGTGCACATTACTAGTCACGTCAACAACACTCCGTGGCTGAACAAAGTTGCGGACATCCGCGGCGACAACGGGGAGCCCGCTTACCACGTAGTGTCGCAGAGTTTCAAGTGTAGGTATCACGAGAGAGACCCAGGACTGACGTGCTACTGTCTCGGAATCTACTGTCCTCAACATATATCCGTAGACAGTCATTTGAAGGAGCTGATGAACATGGTCACTCCAAAGGGATTCGAGAGCGAAGTCACGGGCAGCAGCAGTACTTCTTCTACCGACACCAAAACCGACAACACCACTCCATTCGAGCCCTCGGTCATAAACAAGTTCCTCTCGAATAACAGCGTGACCTTGGAACATATGAGTCGAGTGGCCGTGGTCAGAGCGTACCTCTGTCTCGATCCAACGTTCGGTGGAGGCTCTAGATCCTGTGCCGGAGTATGCTGTGCTGTGGAATTGGCAGGTGGCAATATAGTGGTGAGTTGTCACACATTCTCCTCAACCGAATCCAAACCTGACACCAGAAGATCGCTAAACATATATCCATAATCCATAAAGGGTCTTTGGGTGAGTTTTTCATCATCATCATCATCATGACACGGTCCGTCAGGGGGTGGCAACTTCAAGTCCAATAGGTTGCAAATGTAAGTGCCTACACGCGCCTCGTTCTGGATCGTCAACGTGGTCTCCGTGTCGGGTACAAAACACGAGATTAGCTCAACGGCCTGGTCCCAAGTACCGCATGTGCACTTCTTAGAGTCTGAGAGTTTCACCATCCACCCTGTCATCGCTAGAGAGATGATGATCTGAAGAGATTGTCTGTTTCGTTTGCTGCCCTTGATGACCGTCAAATACTTGAGGGCTCCGCTGCGAACGGTGTCAGCCGAGGCAAATGTGGCGAGTACCATAGCGTCGTACCCCTTCCAGTTGCACTTCGATATACACTCATGCACAAAGTGCTCCGGAACGCTGTTGCCTATGGCAAGCGTTATAGCCCTCGATAAGTCACAAGGAACAATGAGTGAATAATCGCATGCGTTTTCACCAAGTCGTCTTTTGTTGTAGATGGAGACCAAGCCGTCGATCATGAGTATCCTAGCTGGTGAGAAGGATACTATCTGACTGTATAGGAGCCTAAGTTGGCCATCGTCCATGCTAGAGTAGAAAATAACGTTGCGCCGGAATGAAGTGAAGACTATCATGAACTCGTATTGTGCTATTAGGTACTCCCATGGACACCTCATCAATGTTTCAACTTGCTCTCGAGCTGCTTGACAAGTGCTACAGAACATAGTAGTAGTAGTAGTAGTAGTAGTAGCAGCAGCAGCAACAGCTAATGTCTATATCTTTCAAATGTACTATTGTGGTTGTTTTCTCTTTCTCTTCTTTTCTTTTCTGGACTTTAATTGTTCCACCCACTCCCCTGACACCTCTTCCTCTGTTTCGTCACAGGTTATGGCTCTGGAGGAACTGGAGATACGAGATTTGGATCAAGTGACTAGAGTGTACGCTGCTCTGCTAAGCGCTCACATCAGACTACTGAAACTTCTGATGCCCAGAGTGATGTGGAAAGAAGTGCCTGTTGTGATGGTATTCGAACAAAATACATACGTCAACGCACTGGTCGATGTTAAGAATCTAATTGAGCACTCGCTAGTACGCTCTGGATTCAAGGTCCTCTTCTACAGCAAATGGTCGCACGCCAACAACAAATACATGCTAGGGAAACATGTCAGTGTTAAGACCAAACTCGATATGGTACTCAGTACAGTATCAGCAATCAATAGAGAAACGCTTTTTTACTGTGACACCGTCATGTCCCTGGGATGGGCAGTGTTATCGCAGGTCACCAAGAAAACGCAGATCATCGAGTCAACCATCGGGACCTCGAGGGGTACGGGTTCCAGTAACAGGATGGGCTCTAATATGGACGTGTTCATGTACAGGCGCTCCCGAAAGGGAGTCAATGTGGCCACTGATATCACGGCGAGTGTGTTGGAGACACGAGACATTATAGATCTATCTGGAGATAGGCTGACTGACAGGGCTCACGCAGAGCAAGGGAAATTGCTATTGGGTAAATTGAGAGAGGAAATGTTGATGGTCACTATCACTGAGTCAGCAAAAGGTAGTACAGTGACAACAGGGGGTAAAAAGTCCGTAGGTGGAGAGTACACAAGGGATGACATGCTCTCAGCGTTCTTGCTGCTATGTCATACCAGAGACGAGATACACAGAGGTGAACGATCTATCAGGATTAGTGGTGAGGTATATTACAAGTAGACCTGCTGTTGTGAGTGTAATGTTAAGTTGTTGGTGTACCTTGACCCAAATAAAAAAATAAATAAATCACAAGACACACGAGTGGACATTCTCTCTCTGTTCTTTATTGACAATGAGGAAAAAGTGTGGGTCTACTCTTCAAATACATGTCCTTTGTTGACATGTGTGCTGCGTGCCCCCGGTTTATTGTACCGAAAGTCTCCTTGATGGTGTTTGCCTAGTAGTTGTTGGTGTACCCTGACCCAAATAAAAAAAATAATAAATAAATCACAAGACACACGAGTGGACATTCTCTCTCTGTTCTTTATTGAAAATGAGGAAAAAGTGTGGGTTCACATATACAATATGTCCACCATGGTGGATTCTACTGGTGAGATAACAACTGACAATTCAACTGTCTTCAAATACAACTCCTTTGACTCCACATTGATAGTACTCGATACATGTCCCCGGTTTATAGCAAAAAGCCTTGGTCGTGGGACTCGAAGAAGTCTAGACCATTGCTGCGTCGATATGCAACATCAGCCTCAAGGTGACACTTGAGAGCAGGATCACATAGCTCTGACTCTGCTGAAGATACATCATCATCATCATCATCATCATCATCTTCAGTTTCATCAAAGAGTCCCTTGTCCCTGACACATGTTCTATAAAGTGTCAGCAGGCACAGCTGGAGTGAGATACGTAAAATCTGGACTTTTGGAGCGTGGATTGCTGCACTTCTGCGAAACACTGGTTTCATCCAGTGTATCGTCAGGCATCGAGATACCTTGTTGGTGTAGCAGGAGCGAGCCGACAGACCGTCGTAGGGTCTCTTTGGGGGTAATGTCCAGCAAAGAAGCACGTCGCTGGTGTCGCACATGTTGACGGGTAGACCTTTGAGGGATCCTTTTCACCAGTTCTTCATGGTCACATATGAATTGATCAGTGACACCCATCGCTTGTAACGCGTTCACCGGCAGACCGGTAAACACAGGAAAGGTCATTCCCAGGAACTTGGACTTTTCTTCCATATGTTGGTACTTTTCGAGGAACGCCTGCAAACGTGCCTCCATGGTTTTCTGATCACAGAATTTAGTTTCAGAAGTGGCGGGGGGTGGGGGGCAAGTTGGTACGAGATGAATCTTTGTCAGGAACTCCAGTTCACCTTGTCATATAATGGTTAGTAAGAATAAAGTCGAATGTGGAATTGAGTGCTCTCGGACCAGCTGTTTCAATTGTTGTGTTAGTCTCAACATCCTTATCTATAGATAGATAGATAGATAGATAGATAGATCTTCTTTTTGACAGGGTGTTTTGTACCATGGTGGTTGTGATACAAGTGACTGATGGTTGATCATTTCTTCAACCTGGCCAGCTCCTTTGCATATGCTACCATATCTGGATTGGAGCTAAAGTCCTCCGCGTGACATCTCTCGTCTTTGTCTTCGTCTAATGTCATGACACTTATGACATCCACAGTTTCAGCGTACTTGATGAGAATCCTCTTGACTAGCTCTTGGTGCTTTGCCTCAAAGTGTGACCCTAAACACTGAACTGTCCGGGATGGCATAACCAGAAAGTCCGCAAAGGAGACGTCCAGTGTTTCAGCGTACTTGATGAGAATCCTCTTGACTAGCTCTTGGTGCTTTGCCTCAAAGTGTGGCCCAAAACACCGAACTGTCCGGGATGGCATAACCAGAAAGTCCGCAAAGGAAATGTCCAGTGTGTTAGCGGTGTGCCCTAGCCAAGCTTGAACCAACGCTCTAACATTGTGATCCTTGATGGTCCCAGTGCATCTTCCTGGGTAGGACTGTGGATGACCTCTGTTGGCCATTATTCGTGACAATGTTACAACCTTATCGAGTTACAGGGGTATCAGAGAAAAGTTAATATGTATGTGTCACTGACTTATGACTTACAACGCCACAACATCTGAAACGATCAGTACAACAGCTGTGGTTGGCCACGATGGACTGACTGGGTTTTGTGCTGGGGTTTGGCCGTGATAGCTGTGGCTGGACACACATTGTGGTTACTATATATATATATATATATATATATATATATATATATATATATATATATATATATGATGCGCCATTTACCTAAGCTCAGTTACACATTGAGTTTGTAGAATTCGGTGTCTAGTCCTAACCACAGACTGTCTCCTCCATCTCACAGTGGACTCTTCAGCAAAATCATCGCAGTCATGTCACGTGAAGACCTTGATGACTGGTGGAGCGATATCGGTAGGTCTTACTGTTTCAGATCAAACGTTCTTGTTTCTGTCTTTCTATATGTACATGCTGAATTATTTTCCTCTTTCTATCAGAGAATGTTCCTGCACCTTACAGATTACCGTTTCAGCGTCGCGTGACTGGTACATCGCAGCTCGAGCAGGAAGTCCCATCAGCGAGCCCACCCTCGTCGGAGACACTGTCTCCTCCACCTAACTCACCTTCGCCGGAGCCACCGTCTCCGCCACCTAACTCACCTTATCCTAAGCCACCGTCTCCGGCACCTAAGTCACCTTACTCTAAGCCATCGTCTCCAGCACCTACATCACCTTACTCTGAGCCATTGTCTCCCGCTGCATCGCAAGACCAGGGTGTCGTCCCCGACCCTTTGGTGGATAAAGCGAGTGACTATGGTGCATTCATAGACAATGTCAAAACCATCGTCCTCCATATGTTTAAGGAAGCAGTTCACAAGGCTTGGGCGGCTCAGTGCTATGCATGTGAGATCAACTGTCCCACTCAGAGACGGCACGATTGTGTGTATCATGCCCCTGAATTCTACTACTATTCATACTTAGAACACAATCATACACAATTCTACGCAGATCTTTGTATTGCTACCGTCCAGCGCTTCCTGAGCAAAAAGGGTACCAGCGCGGATGAAGCTAGAGTCCGCGGAGCCACTGAGGCCATTCTGCATGATATGAAGACAGTAGAGGGGTTCATCGAGAATCTCATGGCGATGTATGACACTAAGATAGAGGGCGACCAAAACCACCTTTAGAGCGCAGAGAAATTATGTGTGATCAATAATGTGTTGCTTCTCACCAATATTTCCTTGTATTTGTGCACAAGACATGAAATAAAGGTTTCTTTGGCAATGAATATGTACACCAAGAAAAGTGATCAGTGTCTTTTATTGATGACTACACACACATACACTTCGGGTCAAGAAAAAAAAAAACATCATTGGACGAAGACATAGGGAAACCTATGCAGTTACGCGTAGTGTCCCATCAATGCTGGGGTGTTACGCGTAGTGTCCCATCAATGCTGGGGTGTTACGCGTAGTGTGCCACCAATGCTGGGGTGTTACGCGTAACCGGAGGTGGATGAGTTTTGCCGTTAAAAAAAATACAAATTATTCGGCTCAAGAAAAAAATAAAATTTATCATTGGACGAAGACATAGGGAAACCTATGCAGTTACGCGTAGTGTCCCATCAATGCTGGGGTGTTACGCGTAGTGTCCCATCAATGCTGGGGTGTTACGCGTAGTGTCCCATCAATGCTGGGGTGTTACGCCTAGTGTGCCACCAATGCTGGGGTGTTACACGTAGTGTCCAATCAATGCTGGGGTGTTACGCCTAGTGTGCCACCAATGCTGGGGTGTTTCGCGTAAACGGAGGTGGATGAGTTTTGCCGTTAAAAAAAATACAAATTATTCGGCTCAAGAAAAAAATAAAATTTATCATTGGACGAAGACATAGGGAAACCTATGCAGTTACGCGTAGTGTCCCATCAATGCTGGGGTGTTACGCGTAGTGTCCCATCAATGCTGGGGTGTTACGCGTAGTGTCCCATCAATGCTGGGGTGTTACGCCTAGTGTGCCACCAATGCTGGGGTGTTACACGTAGTGTCCAATCAATGCTGGGGTGTTACGCCTAGTGTGCCACCAATGCTGGGGTGTTTCGCGTAAACGGAGGTGGATGAGTTTTGCCGTTAAAAAAAATACAAATTATTCGGCTCAAGAAAAAAATAAAATTGATCATTGGACGAAGACATAGGGAAACCTATGCAGTTACGCGTAGTGTCCCATCAATGCTGGGGTGTTACGCCTAGTGTGCCACCAATGCTGGGGTGTTTCGCGTAAACGGAGGTGGATGAGTTTTGCCGTTAAAAAAAAAAAAAAAAATTATTCGGCTCAAGAAAAAAATAAATTTATCATTGGACGAAGACATAGGGAAACCTATGCAGTTACGCGTAGTGTCCCATCAATGCTGGGGTGTTACGCGTAGTGTCCCATCAATGCTGGGGTGTTACGCCTAGTGTGCCACCAATGCTGGGGTGTTACGCGTAACCGGAGGTGGATGAGTTTTGCCGTTAAAAAAAATACAAATTATTCGGCTCAAGAAAAAAATAAAATTTATCATTGGACGAAGACATAGGGAAACCTATGCAGTTACGCGTAGTGTCCCATCAATGCTGGGGTGTTACGCGTAGTGTCCCATCAATGCTGGGGTGTTACGCGTAGTGTCCCATCAATGCTGGGGTGTTACGCCTAGTGTGCCACCAATGCTGGGGTGTTACACGTAGTGTCCAATCAATGCTGGGGTGTTACGCCTAGTGTGCCACCAATGCTGGGGTGTTTCGCGTAAACGGAGGTGGATGAGTTTTGCCGTTAAAAAAAATACAAATTATTCGGCTCAAGAAAAAAATAAAATTGATCATTGGACGAAGACATAGGGAAACCTATGCAGTTACGCGTAGTGTCCCATCAATGCTGGGGTGTTACGCCTAGTGTGCCACCAATGCTGGGGTGTTTCGCGTAAACGGAGGTGGATGAGTTTTGCCGTTAAAAAAAAAAAAAAAATTATTCGGCTCAAGAAAAAAATAAATTTATCATTGGACGAAGACATAGGGAAACCTATGCAGTTACGCGTAGTGTCCCATCAATGCTGGGGTGTTACGCGTAGTGTCCCATCAATGCTGGGGTGTTACGCCTAGTGTGCCACCAATGCTGGGGTGTTACACGTAGTGTCCAATCAATGCTGGGGTGTTACGCCTAGTGTGCCACCAATGCTGGGGTGTTTCGCGTAAACGGAGGTGGATGAGTTTTGCCGTTAAAAAAAATAAAATTATTCAGCTCAAGAAAAAAAAAAAAATTATCATTGGACGAAGACATAGGGAAACCTATGCAGTTACGCGTAGTGTCCCACCAATGCTGGGGTGTTACGCGTAGTGTCCCATCAATGCTGGGGTGTTACGCCTAGTGTGCCACCAATGCTGGGGTGTTTCGCGTAAACAGAGGTGGATGAGTTTTGCCGTTAAAAAAAATAAAATTATTCAGCTCAAGAAAAAAAAAAAATTATCATTGGACGAAGACATAGGGAAACCTATGCAGTTACGCGTAGTGTCCCATCAATGCTGGGGTGTTACACGTAGTGTGCCATCAATGCTGGGGTGTTACGCCTAGTGTGCCACCAATGCTGGGGTGTTACACGTAGTGTCCAATCAATGCTGGGGTGTTACGCCTAGTGTGCCACCAATGCTGGGGTGTTTCGCGTAAACGGAGGTGGATGAGTTTTGCCGTTAAAAAAAAAAAAAATTATTCGGCTCAAGAAAAAAATAAAATTTATCATTGGACGAAGACATAGGGAAACCTATGCAGTTACGCGTAGTGTCCCACCAATGCTGGGGTGTTACGCGTAGTGTCCCATCAATGCTGGGGTGTTACGCGTAGTGTCCCATCAATGCTGGGGTGTTACGCCTAGTGTGCCACCAATGCTGGGGTGTTACGCGTAACCGGAGGTGGATGAGTTTTGCCGTTAAAAAAATAAATAAAATTATTCCGCTCAAGAAAAAAATAAATTTATCATTGGACGAAGACATAGGGAAACCTATGCAGTTACGCGTAGTGTCCCACCAATGCTGGGGTGTTACGCGTAGTGTCCCATCAATGCTGGGGTGTTACGCCTAGTGTGCCACCAATGCTGGGGTGTTTCGCGTAAACGGAGGTGGATGAGTTTTGCCGTTAAAAAAAAAATAAAATTATTCGGCTCAAGAAAAAAATAAATTTATCATTGGACGAAGACATAGGGAAACCTATGCAGTTACGCGTAGTTTCCCACCAATGCTGGGGTGTTACGCGTCGTGTCCCATCAATGCTGGGGTGTTACGCCTAGTGTGCCACCAATGCTGGGGTGTTTCGCGTAAACGGAGGTGGATGAGTTTTGCTGTTAAAAAAAAATAAAATTATTCGGCTCAAGAAAAAAATAAATTTATCATTGGACGAAGACATAGGGAAACCTATGCAGTTACGCGTAGTGTCCCACCAATGCTGGGGTGTTACGATTAGTGTCCCACCAATGCTGGGGTGTTACGCGTAGTGTCCCATCAATGCTGGGGTGTTACGCCTAGTGTGCCACCAATGCTGGGGTGTTTCGCGTAAACAGAGGTGGATGAGTTTTGCCGTTAAAAAAAATAAAATTATTCAGCTCAAGAAAAAAAAAAAATATCATTGGACGAAGACATAGGAAAACCTATGCAGTTACGCGTAGTTTCCCACCAATGCTGGGGTGTTTCGCGTAAACGGAGGTGGATGAGTTTTGCCGTTAAAAAATAAAAATAAAATTATTCGGCTCAAGAAAAAAATTAAATTTATCATTGGACGAAGACATAGGGAAACCTATGCAGTTACGCGTAGTGTCCCACCAATGCTGGGGTGTTACGCGTAGTGTCCCACCAATGCTGGGGTGTTACGCGTAGTGTCCCATCAATGCTGGGGTGTTACGCCTAGTGTGCCACCAATGCTGGGGTGTTTCGCGTAAACGGAGGTGGATTAGTTTTGCCGTTAAAAAAAAAATAATAATTATTCGGCTCAAGAAAAAAATAAATTTATCATTGGACGAAGACATAGGGAAACCTATGCAGTTACGCGTAGTTTCCCATCAATGCTGGGGTGTTACGCCTAGTATGCCACCAATGCTGGGGTGTTTCGCGTAAACGGAGGTGGATGAGTTTTGCCGTTAAAAAAAAAATAAAATTATTCGGCTCAAGAAAAAAATAAATTTATCATTGGACGAAGACATAGGGAAACCTATGCAGTTACGCGTAGTTTCCCACCAATGCTGGGGTGTTACGCGTCGTGTCCCATCAATGCTGGGGTGTTACGCCTAGTGTGCCACCAATGCTGGGGTGTTTCGCGTAAACGGAGGTGGATGAGTTTTGCCGTTAAAAAAATATAAAATTATTCGGCTCAAGAAAAAAATAAAATTTATCATTGGACGAAGACATAGGGAAACCTATGCAGTTACGCGTAGTGTCCCACCAATGCTGGGGTGTTACGCGTAGTGTCCCATCAATGCTGGGGTGTTACGCCTAGTGTGCCACCAATGCTGGGGTGTTACGTGTAAACGGAGGTGGATGAGTTTTGCCACAAAAAAAAATAAAATATTCGGCTCAAGAAAAAAATAAAATTTATCATTGGACGAAGACATAGGGAAACCTCTGCAGTTACGCGTAGTGTCCCACCAATGCTGGGGTGTTACGCGTAAACGGAGGTGGATGAGTTTTGCCACAAAAAAAAAAAAAATATTCGGCTCAAGAAAAAAATAAAATTTATCATTGGACGAAGACATAGGGAAACCTATGCAGTTACGCGTAGTGTCCCACCAATGCTGGGGTGTTACGCGTAGTGTCCCACCAATGCTGGGGTGTTACGCGTAGTGTCCCATCAATGCTGGGGTGTTACGCCTAGTGTGCCACCAATGCTGGGGTGTTTCGCGTAAACGGAGGTGGATTAGTTTTGCCGTTAAAAAAAAAATAATAATTATTCGGCTCAAGAAAAAAATAAATTTATCATTGGACGAAGACATAGGGAAACCTATGCAGTTACGCGTAGTTTCCCATCAATGCTGGGGTGTTACGCCTAGTATGCCACCAATGCTGGGGTGTTTCGCGTAAACGGAGGTGGATGAGTTTTGCCGTTAAAAAAAAAATAAAATTATTCGGCTCAAGAAAAAAATAAATTTATCATTGGACGAAGACATAGGGAAACCTATGCAGTTACGCGTAGTTTCCCACCAATGCTGGGGTGTTACGCGTCGTGTCCCATCAATGCTGGGGTGTTACGCCTAGTGTGCCACCAATGCTGGGGTGTTTCGCGTAAACGGAGGTGGATGAGTTTTGCCGTTAAAAAAATATAAAATTATTCGGCTCAAGAAAAAAATAAAATTTATCATTGGACGAAGACATAGGGAAACCTATGCAGTTACGCGTAGTGTCCCACCAATGCTGGGGTGTTACGCGTAGTGTCCCATCAATGCTGGGGTGTTACGCCTAGTGTGCCACCAATGCTGGGGTGTTACGTGTAAACGGAGGTGGATGAGTTTTGCCGTGAGAAGGGGCAATACGCTGAGGCTGATTCTGATTCCGATGCTGTTGTAGAGTGGACACCGGTTGGCCTTGACAGCTCAGGCGGTGCGATTCATGAATTAGGTCAAGATGTTCTAGGACAAATGACACATGTGTTATGGGTGTGGAAATCATGAAATGTAACCTATAAAAGCTATGCAACAATAAAGCAATGTTAGAAACAACTGAAACGTCTTCGAGTCGTGTGTGTGTGACATATCAATAAAGTTTATTGATCTACGGATCCGCTGTTTGGGTATGTCATATCATTTGAAACTGAAGACCACTGTTTGTCAACCAAATCCTGAGAAGGCCTGCGAGACTGGGAGACCATCATCACCAGTTCCCTTTCAGGCTCCACCTGGCGATCACCTCCTGACCCAACGATTCGGACACGGGATGACCAAGGAAACATCAACACAGACGGACATCACCTATCCCTTATGGTGGTCACCACCTGGTACCGAAGAGGGGCATGACGAGGTGAATTGGCACAGGTTCAAGGAGGAGACACTCGGACGCAGCTGCCCGGGTAGCCGAGGTCAGAAACAAAAGAACATTACCGACTGGTTCATATCAGGGCAGACAAGAGAGCCCGTACCTGAGTGTAGCTTTACCTGCCGTCCCAGAACCAGTACTACCTGGTTCGGACCCAATCCAAGACTCTGCACCGTCGCAGTACCTAGCAGAGACCACGACAAGGGCTGGAAAGAGTTTAGATTAAACAGACCCTTTACAGATGTCGAATAATTGTGATCCAGAGTTTATTACTCTTAGCTGTGACAGGGGATGCTGTGTACGATTCTGTGGTGTATGTATATATGTGTGCAGTGTAAAAGAAGTACAATAAAGAAGCCTGATGTGACATGACAGTTGGTTGATTTCTTTATTCTCACAAACAAAATGGTAGTACAAGCAAGACACAAGACAAAATAAAGAAGATTGTGTTTTTATTTATTTCTTTGTTCACATGCATTCATTATTCAGCCTCTACATGCTCACATATCAAAGACAATAATAATAATAATAATAATAATAATAATAATAATAATAATAATAATAGGGATGAAAATACAGACACACAAGTCTTGGGCTCATCTCATTCATGTCCTGTCTGCTTGTGTGGGGTCCCAGATTTTCTCTTCTTATTTTTCATACAGACAGGTCTTTCCCACTTGACTGAGCCCTTAGTAGACTTACGCTGCACTTTAGCGGAAACCTTATTGTTGTCATTTTTATGTCCGTTCTGTCTTTTTTCCGTGTAGTCGCTGAGTAATTGTTTGCATCTGACAGCAGAGGATTCTGCACGATCTGCATTGTACTTTTCCAGAGCCGCACATTTCCACTGCAGGTTGACAATATTGGTTATGGGAGAATTACCAAACTGCACCAGAGCATCGTAAGACATTTCGGGTCCGGCTCTAATGACTCGATTGGTAAAGTCTCTCTTGAACGCTATCCCGCAGTGCAAGCAGTTCCAGAATTCGTGAGAAGGGGCAATACGCTGAGGCAGATTCTGATTCTGATGCTGTTGTAGAGTGGACACCGGTTGGTCTTGACAGCTCAGACGCTCGGGACAATCTGAAGCCAACGTGGTCTTGGTCAAACACGTAGATGCCGTCGCAACACATGTCCTCGGGTGAATCTCCCATTCGTACGTATCCATGAGTCAATTGTCGCAGTGTACAATAGGCAGTGATGTGCGAGAACAACCATATCAAGGCTGCTATCTTTCTGTTGTAGGTGGTAGGTTGAACGGTTCTTTTTAACTGTAGCTCGATCCCGCCTTCTAATGGTAGAGCGATCAACGAAACTCTCTTGGAAGCAGTGATGGTTTTCACCAGGCTCGAAGAAGTCTCTATAGGGAATCCCGATGCTATCAAGTGCTTGAATAACATAACTCTCTCGGCCGTGACGTTGTACCTAGAGTTGTATCTACGAACGGGACCGATCATCGCCATGCACATGTACGAAAGCAGCTTATCGTTGGTCCCTGTGGAGGAAGTGGACCTTAAGTTCCTTCTCAGCTGTTCAACTTTTAGCTGAGCCTGGCGCCTGTCTTCGTGCAACTCGGGGTACTGCTGCGATAGGAACTGGGCTCTGTCACGGCTCCTGTTTAACGAGCCATAAAATTGGTAGAGGCAACGCAAGGGGTAGTCACTCAGATACCTGGGTGCCTCCAGCTCCTCCAGTGTGCGAATATGCGACTTGAGTTGGTGGAGTATGTCTTTGCCCAACGTCTTCTGTTTGGTTATTTCATCCCGTCTCTTGAGCGACTCCAACTGTTCGAGGAACTTGATAGGTTTCAGACTTTGACCCGCGCCGCCGCTGCAGCCACCGTTATCGTCCTTGGTCATGTCATCTTTGGAGAACACACTACCGCAAGGTCCAACTCTCACCATTTCGCAGTTGTTGTTGTTGTTGTTGTTGTCGTCATCGTCAATGCGGAAAGTACACGTTTCGTCCTTCTCACTGAAAACAAATTGTTCGTGCCTGAGCGTGAAATGGTAGCATGAGATCTTCCTCCTCACTTCTTCCCACGTATCAACCGTTATCTCTGTCTCAAAGTAACACTCGGGACACTCCTTGGTGTCCATAGCCAACTGTGGCACAATGGGGTAGCGGAGCATCAGCGCAAAGAAGTCCTGTAGCGAGTCCAAGGTGTTGAGGGACTCTTCGTGAGAGCAAATGATAAAGTCTCTGCTCAGCTTCGCGTAGACGGCAACGGCTTCGGAGAGTGTCAGCGGCTGATTCGGTCTTTTGACTATAGACGCGCTGTTTTCCACACCTCGGACGGTCAGCAGTACGGTGTATTCGTTTACTTGTTTGTTACAAGGTTCCTCGGGTGACAAGGACGATCGCTTGGGCTCCCGAACAAGCGTGTCTACAAATTCCCGCAGCTGTGGATCTATCACTCCCGACAACCGTGCTTTACACGCTAAATCATACAGGTCGATCACTGACATTTGGTCCGTGTGCCGCCGTCGAGGCTCCTGGACCTCAGCGCCTCTAGGGCTCCGAGAGCTACGGTATCCGCGAGCTGACCGTGACCTTCCCACTCCGCTAGACACACCATGAGTCCTATCCATCTGGGGTCTCGTGAGCACGCCGGGTGTTTCACGTCGCTCCTCTTGGAAACAGAGGGCCAGAGACTGGTTAGTTGGGCAAATGCAGACATGCCAGTGTTGCCGATAAACCTCTCGGGTAAAGTGTAGTGGACGGCGAGGTTGTCATCACCACGCACAGAAGGTGAAGACATTATCTCCCTCTCTAGGTTATGTGGCAACTCCCTGAATGTGTACGCGAGGGCAAGAGCATCACTACTAGTGGTGGTGGTGGTGGTGTTGGTGTTGGTGTTGGTGGCGGTGGTGGTAATGTTCGTCAAGACAATACAACGACTGATGGAGCGAGCACGTTTCAACATCTCTGCTCGCCTCCCTTCCCGAATCACAATCACGATCCGTAGGCGGTTAGGACATACGTTGGGGCACAGTTTGTCAGCAATGGCTAGTGTTCCCGTCACAAGGTTAAGAACCCTCTCCCCTGCCTTGTCTGACGAGTCATGTACAAACACCGGTCTCAGTCCACACCCGTACACCAGCACGGTGTACACGTCGTGCATGAGAGATAAGAAATTGTGAGGTTTGTAATACTTGACAAGCCTGCCGTTATCGTCCAATCTCACCCTTGTCGTGTAGTTGGCGTGCACCACAGGTTCGAAGAATACATGCCCGCCGTTCAAGGGGAGAGCAGGTACGAATTCGATCTCTACACGTGAATTGAGTATGAGTAAACTCGAGACTCCCAGCTCACGCCACTCACAGTTCACCATGACTTCTGTGGTTGCTGTTGATGTTGCTGCTTCTTGTCTCAAACCATCAACCTGCCTTGTCCCAACGTCTTCAATTTCATTCTGTCTCACGAAGGAGTCATTGTAGTTTATTAGGTACCAAAATCTTTCCCTGCTCGGTATCAGTTTGCCATCGGAGGAGCACCTCTTCCAATCTCGCAGTTGCTTACCGCACCAGCTGCCCTCTCCCGAGTCTTCTCGAGCAAGCGCCTCAGTGAAATCCGTCCCCGACTCCCATCTATACTTTAACTGTGACACGTTTGAGCAAAACGACCCGGGGTCTCTCTTTGACCACGGTAAAGGTCTCTTCCAGGTTTCGGGACCTCGGATTCCCTTCGGTAGGCAGTTGACCTTACAGAATTCCCTAAGCGTACGGATGCAACGAACGTGCACCTCTGCACAGCCGCTCTCGAAGTCGTCACCTCGTGGCACAGTGTCCACAGGAGTCCTGATGACAGCGTGTATTCCCGACTCCCCTTGCATCTCGGACACTTTCAACGTCCCTTGATTTGAATGTAGCACAAGGTTACCAACGTTGCTGACGCGAATTATATCTTTTGACTTGTCAAGTATAATGGCTACGTCCTCCCTCTCGCCACAGCGCCCTTTACAGGAGACCAGGTACCCCGCTCTGTTTGTTTTCAGAACGTCTAGGCCCAGGGGTGAAATGTGGTGAGTCCAACAACATTCTGCCACAGAGTCTGCCTCGGGTGTGAAGACGGTTACTGTTCGCGATCTAAAAGGCCCCGTGGCACCTGCGAACCAAGCCAGTGCTCGCTGCAGGTAATTGTACACGCCGCGTTTCGAGCATTTTATCTCAAGCTCTTCGTGCACCTCTCCCGAGAGCATTCTGCACGCTAGGGCTACGATGAATTCCGAAGCCGAGCACACCTCGGTGTGAAAAATCAGACTTTCGTCCACCGGAGCGGTGTCATCACCGCGACCGTCATCATTGCTGCTGCTGCTGCTGCTGCTGCTGCTGCTAGATGGAGAAGCGTACCACTCTCCAGGCTCGACTATCACAATCAGGTTGGCGATAGGCACCAACGTCTCGTGTTGGAAAACCTTCAGTCCTTTATTCACCACCTTACAAATGCCTCTAGTCCACACCTTTTCGGTGGGGCACGTCAGCACGCGGGAGCACAAGGTGTCAAAACCTCTCCACGCGGCAGAGTCTCGTGCTCGAGCCATCCTAGAATCAATGTCCATACGTCCGAATGAGGCCAGGCCCAATTTGTCTGGTGGTAAACTCTTCATCAGTCTAGAATGAAAATTGACAGGAGGAGCGGCACAGAGCCACTTCACCACAGTGTTGTTGTTGTTGTTACCCTGGCCACCTATGGAGGTCAGGCTTTCAGAGAGGGGATATTCATGCTCCCAGTCTTGATGATCCTGAGACAGCTCACTGGGGGCTCTTTTGAATGTCCACTGCGCACGGATCAGTTTAAGCCAAGACCTTTCGTTCGTCACGTTATACCCTTCTAAAGGATCCCGGCCTCCGGTGCGCATGAACATGTCACTGATAACGGAGCTCTTGGTTTTACACTTGATGCGTTCTCGTGTGTCTATAGGTTCGGGATCGGGCCACTCGGGGTCCTCTTTCTTCAACACGTCCGTTCTGTAGAGCGAGCTACTGTCCACAACTACCGCGACAGACTCCAGCTTCTGCACCAAGGGTCCCTTGTCTCTCATGTAGAAAAGAGGAGACTCGGATGCGAATGCCATAGTGTAGCCGTCTACCACCGTGGTGCCTGGGTGGCGGTTGACACCGCAAGATTTACTTGCTAGTTGCATGAATGTCCAAGTGCCGAGACTTGTCCTGACCTCACTTGGGAAACGTTCCACTTTGTCGAACTCAAACACAGGACCGAGCGTTCTAGAGTAGGCTCGCAACAGGAGCTCTTCTTCGTCTCCGCGAGGCAGCAGCTCGCAACCCCTCCAGAGTTCCCAGGGTTGCACAGGCTTTGGGTTGCAACACCTCGATAGCAGAGGCGCTAGCCTGTGATCCTGAGCACACAAGAACGCGCCGATTGTATTTGCTCTCAGTCTTTGTGAGTGAAACGGTGCTGCGTCTGTGCCCCTCGTCCATACCGATGCGCCTCTGTGTCTACTGAGTGTGATCAGCTTGCACATTGGGAAGCAGTTGACCCTGCAACTTTCCGCCAAATGGCTCAATAGAGCGTATATTGGCGACAGCTCGCCCCTGCCGTGTACGGTAAACTCGTAGTCGAGTATCACGTCTCCAATGTTCATGTCCGGTACGCACGGATGAATGGATCTGTAGAACCAGGTCAGACAGGCGCTCACGTCAAAGTTCTTCTTGGTACCCCGTGTGGCAAGGACCCTCGCGCAGTGTCCCAGTAGCACAGCCTCGTCTAAGCACGCCTCGTAAACCGAGCCACATTCACCGTGAGGCCTGTCCGCCCTAATCATCGAGTAACTGTTCGGGGAAGACTTGACGGTGAGATTCAGATTGTATTCCGATAGCGGGTAAGAGAGCATGTCTTCGTCGCTCTCCTCCAGATCACATTCTTTTGCGATCTCGATAGAAGGGAAGAACTCTCCATCTCCTATGGTAGAGGGAGCAGTCGATGATCCCATCTTTCGCTTTTGTAACCTAAGCCAAGATCTCTTGTACAGAGGCCCATCAACTCTTTCAGTCTCTCCACCTCCTCCTCCTCCTCCTCCCCCTATTGCAGGGTTGTCGATTGCCACGTTGAATAGACACTGTTGATTCTTTCTGCGACAGGTCTTGAAGAGACGGAAGAGTTTCTGTTCCTCGTAACCTTTCGCGTTCTCGCTACGTATGGCCTGCTCTACCCTGGACATCTCGACGATTAGCCCGCCGTCTGCAATAGCTCCAGAGTCGATCGTTGTCTTATTTGCAGCGTTGGGAGAATAATTTAGTTGAAAGAAGCAGTCGCTACAGTCGAGCAGCAACGGCATAGGCAGTGGGCTCGATTTCTCATTTGGTATAATGACACACAAGTCATCTGTAAGCAATGTAGGCGCCCCTAACCATCGGGGTTCCGGTGTTACTCCACTTGTATTGGGGATCTTTAAAACAGCTCTGCCGTACCCGTGTTTGAAGTAAAAAACACCGCAAGCCCTCAATATGTTCAAGTTAACCAGTCCCAGTGTCCGTATCCCAATCGTCACCCACTTGTAACTTGATTCACAACTTCGCCCGAGTCCAAATTTGACCACATGTCCCGTTGTTATCCTTGGTGGACCGCCGTAGACAGCTCTGGATACGTTTGATATGATTTGATTTTCATCTACATCATCATCATCATCATCAGATTCACAATCTATAGAGTTACAATCATTGTCCTGACCAACGCACCCATTCACCACGTCATCCTCATCAATATCCTCCCATTCAGCTTCGTCTTCGGCTTCAACCTCCCCTCTCCCTACACCGTGTCCAACTCCCAATATGTCATCTTCCAGCTCCTCGCACATTACATCTTCCACACCTGAAAGATCCAGGTTCATGATGAGCCCAGAATGTACAGTCGGGGCGACAGAAACAAGCCTTCTGAGTTCTGATAAAACCGAATGACATCTTACAGTGAACCTGATCTCACAGTTCTTCTCTGATATCGCGTATAACGACGGCTCTTTTAGAGACAGGTATGACAAGAGCAGAGTCTGAGCCTCTCTCAGGCTGAGGGTTGACATGAACGAGAGTTGGACAGGACTGCTTGCACTCTCGGACTTGTTGACACTCAGCTGCCTGAAGACATTGTACGCGTACATGATAGCGACACACCCTGTGAAACGTAAGATAAGCGGGGCTACGATTGTCATGGTCCCGGGCAGCAAGCACACAGATTGATTGAAAACATTATTCTTTGATCTGAACCCTTTAGGAAGCACCCTGTGATACTCGAAGCTCCTGAAGACGTGCAATGTCGGCACATTCCCTGCGGTCCTACACACGGTTTTACTTTGGTCCCCGTTTTCATCTCCGTTGCATGATATCACAACAGGAGGAATGCCAGGGAAACCCCTTTCCACTCTAAACATAGAGTAGCCACATGGGAACCATTCTGTTACATAGCCACTCGTAGCCGAAACGTCATTGTAGTCGTCGTCGTCGCCGCAGCCGCCGCCGCCGCCGCCGTCGTCGTCTCTAAACTGAACCTTTCCTTCTACCCCTGACATACCAGCCCCACTCTTGGGTACAATGACCACAGCGTCTCTCAATATGTGTCTCAAAACCACAACAATGTCATTCTCTGCAAGAATAGAGAACCCCGAGGGGAGTCTTGTCATGTCTCTCAGAGACGTCAAGCCTTCGCGAACACAGCAGTTGTCGCGAACAGGGGTGCCGGAGGGTTTAGTATTCGCATCGGGCTCCGGCTCAAGCTCCCGACGGCTGGAAATGTTTTGCTGCTGCTGTCGATGCTGCTGTTGATGCCGCTGAAGCAGCAGCGCCGAGTCCGACTTTAGAGGGTGCAAGTCTCTCAGGTCTAAGAGTTTTCCCCCAGTATCAGATATAACACATGTTAGTCTGAACTCTATCCCCAACTTGTGGTCCCCCATAGCCAGAGCGCACAGTGTACGAATCATCTCTTCTCGACAGCCTTCGTCAAAGATCAGACAGATGTCGAGTTTCCACGAGGAGACCAAACTGTACAGACATTGACCGTCTGTCGCGTAGATGGTGCAGCCGGGGTCCATTCTCAGGCCTCGAATGTCACGCTCCTTGACGATGTAACACGTCTGCCAGTTTGAACACAAGCCGGACAACGTATCGCAGATTGAGTCCGAGGACCGTCGACAGGTCACCAGCGAAGGCAGTACTCGCGCTCCAGCTCCACCGTTGCCGTGCATCCTAAAAGCCACATCTGAGAACACGGACAGGGTCTCCTCGAAGACCTCGAAGGCTTCTTCTCCAAGACACAATTTCTTGGGAGGACGTGGCTCTGTGAAATACTCGATTTGCACCACTCGGCCTCTACTGTCAATCGTCGTAAACGTACCCTCACCAGTCTGTACCCTACTGTACCCTACTTTGGCTAGCCTAATGGGTGTCAGAGAAAGACATCTTTTCAGTGTCCCCTGATACAAAGTCCGGCACCTTACAATGAACCTGGACACCCATATCGGATCTAACTGGGCGAATACTTCACTCTGGCAACCGAATAGGTGCGATCGTTCATCGTCAGTGAGCTGAAACTTTCCCCATTTGAGACATGTGTAGACGTAGAACATGTACTTATCACACATGCGAACGAGAGATCTCACAGTATTACATCTGTTGATTGCGACAGGTTTACGTGTCTGAACGCTTGTAGTAGTAGTAGTAGTAGTAGTAGTAGCAGCAGTAGCAGTAGCAACATCGTGATGGCCACCTCTAACGGCACCGTTTCGTTCTGGAAGAGAGATGATTCGTTTGATCATAGTATCTCGTTGGGGACCACCTTGCCCGAGGTGATCACAGCTATCTTCTCAAAAAACAACGTCTTGGGTGATGAACAAATGTCGGTTGTGGAGCAAGGGTCGTCGAGTCCGGGTCATCTCGATGATGAAATCGAGTCAATGGAAAAGGGATCCGTTAACCCTGGGAGTAGGACGAAGGTCCCGGATTGTCATGACACCAGCATGAGCTCTGAGTGTTCCTTTGATGTTCAGCCAAATAAGAAGCCACCGAAAGTCATACGTTTCCAAAATAGCGACAGTGAAGAAGAGACTATGTCAATACCTTATGAGTGTGACGATTACCGCCAACGTGAGGAATATGAACCCCCCCGGGTCGACTACCTTCCATCACGGAGAGTTACGAAATGGACCACCGCAGACCTATCTAGAGAAAAATCACCCCGAGGAGCAAGAGGGGACACAGCGGCCTGCTCTAATCGTAGGTGTATGCGATGCGAGGCCTACGACGCTCACTGCAAGTCCGCCGCCGAGAACTACAGGCGGACCCTGACCAGCTACACTAAGACCGTTTCTGAACTCATGATAGGCTTTAAGAAGGTCCTAGAGCGGTACCCCGAGCTTAGGGTCGATTCCAGTGACGAGCATCTCCACTACATGGTACAGGCTGCGCTAGGGCGCAACAACCTTGTACAGGAGATGGTTCGCCTAGCTGCAAAGAGTCAGCTTCGAGAGGTTGTCAAAGCGGAGCCCTATGATGATGATGATGATGATGACGATGATGATGACAAAGAGGCCAAGTGTGGTGACCGCGCCATCGTTTCGATCCACGAAGCCTTAAACGCGTGCTACACTGACGGCGAGGCGCTAAGGATGGTCCTCCAGCGTTACACCAACCTGTACGTTCGCTACATAGAGGTGTGGAGAGAAATGTCTTCCAAGGTGTCAAGAGACATCTCTGTGATGGAGTTTGTGAACCTAACTCAAGACAGACCGGGCGTGAGCCACGGCGAGCCTTGGTCCGAGGCGAGAGCCTATGTGGCTCGCATGCTAAACAAGGTGATCTCTGTCACCCCCAGGGCGGTAGGAGAAGCTTGCGTCTGTGCACTGAAGACCATAGATCTCAACCTCTCGTCGGCGCCAGCAAATTTTGACAAACGCAAGGGGGTCATAGACGCTGCGATCGAGGACGTTCGCACTCGTTTGGACATGAGTTCTCGGAAGTGGAGTTGGGACTCTCACATGAACGACCTGTACTTTGATGTCCGCAGTGACCTGACGGTGTTGGAGGCCATAGTTGGCGTGGGAGAGCTTTCTGTAAAGACTCTGCTGTATGAACGGTCTATGCTCGTCTCACAAGTGAGAAAGATGGTCAGGAACGAGGGCTCTCTCGAGCTGCAGGTGGCTCAGTCTCGCTCCAAGCTAAGAGAGGCGATGACCCGATGTCAGTACGCAGACACGAACGGTCTACAGTACTAGTCCCTGTCAGTTTGGGTTGTGTGATAAGGTCTTGTCGTGACCAACCACTGTCATTCGCCTGCGACCACTTTTGTTTTTACACTGCCAAGAGAAGTATACGTTTAAAGGCATTTCTTTTCTGTTTTATTTCTGTATCTTTATAGATTATTTTGGGAGCTTAGTTTTGTATAAGAGTTTTTATCTTTCTATATTTTTCATTGTCGTTGTTTTTTTTCATGTTTGGCCGTCGCGTGTGGGTACTACTAATCTAACACTTGTATCGCATCTGTATATCGCTACACCATGGACACAGACTGCGATTACCTGCTGTATAGCAGGAGCGGAGACGATGCTGAAAAAGAGATCGAGGCTGCGTGTGACGGTCAGCCGTGTCTACACTGCGCAAAAGATTACGCGGTTCAGGAAAAAGTGTGCGCCGACAAAAACGCTACACCCTATAATGTATCGTTTGATGAAGCGCTAACCGGACGCATGGTGCCGTACGTGGAGGTGCTTGATGAACGGTCAATTCGGACTGAAATATTGTTTGATAAGTCCGAGACACCAGTAAGTTATGTAAAAGATGGCAATATTGTGTCACTCCAACACGCCGTACATATGCGGGACGTGTCCCCCAATGGCGTATGGCTCTCTGACAAAAGAGTCTGTGGAAGATCGGTGTCGCGGTTGAGGATGGCGGGTCTAATGTGCATACAGCTACCAGAACTAAACAGAGTAGTCCTTGAGCACAAGAACGATGACGGGTTACTATATCTGACAAACAAGTGGCTGTCGAGCAAAGAAAATATGGACGAAGGCATAGAGTTATTTGGACCCTTTGTCTGCGACGCTATGCTCGCTCCGGTGCTTCATGAAATCCTTCGTTCGGACTGGATCGAAGACCGCAAGGAAGCGCGGGAGACGAACAACGATCTTAAGCTAGGATGGGCTCAGGAGTTTTACGATTGGACGCGTGTCACCAAGACAGCGCTTGGCTCCACGGTATTTGCTCGCAACGTAAAGTGTCCGAGCAAACCCCACAATGGACAAGGTTACAGAATCGTAGGGCGGATTCTGGACAAGATGAGATGGTGCGGCTACACTCCTTGGTCCGCCGTGCAGGCGGTGCGCTGCTCGGAGGCTCGCATAATGGGAATCGCTTGTGCCGAATGTAGGAGCCAGGTCCTGACATCCTGCGTGTTTCTCGTGGAGTGTGCAGCGGTGGAGGCTTCGCGGCAGCGAGACTGGCTGGTACGAAACGAAGCTGTGATCCAGCTCTGCTCGCTCTTGTATCACATCCACAAGCCCGAGGGGGGTGATGTCAAACAATTACTAGACGCTTGGACCGAGTCCATCCTGATGCACTCCGTACGGTTCCGAGAGTACAAGGCTGCCACGGACTCTATGGCTAATGCGGAGGCTCTCGTTGTCATGTTCGCCAACGACCACCTCCGTGATGTGTCCGCCGCGAACCCGAGTAACGACACCGAACACCGCCCGACTAACGACGGCCCGGGTCCCGATCATGAGCTGCTACAGGTCATTATGCGAAATGACAAGTTCTCCCCTAGGCGAGACCCTGTCGTTTACCCAATTACAAGAGAGGACGACTTCAACATCTCGACTGCGGTCGACATCCTGAAAGAGGTACCCGACGGCGCCACGGAAGCGAGGGCTCAAGATCTAAACGTGATAACGGAGGCTCTCGTGGCATGCTTCCCTAGAGTCGCGGCCTCGGCTTTGGACCATCTCACGCTTAAGGCACCTAATACGCGCAGATTTTCGGGTAGAATGTGGCCCGTGTTTGTCAACTCCACTAGGGTGTGTTATCAGCTGTTCAAAGCCCTGGCTCTCCCTGTGTCACCCAGCCCCGTGTACACACTTGAGCTGTTGGCCAGAGGGTGGAGAGGTGTAAAACCCGCAGTTCTGCAACGTTTCATACCCATGAGCACCGGGGGTATTATCAAAGTCAACGTGGAGCATTACACGAAGCACTTTGTGTGTCCCGTCAGCACTCTAGTCAATCTCAAGCTGATAAGTGAGTCCGAAAGGAATCTGATGATCCAAGTTTTGAGCAAAGGGGTTCTACCTTGCTTTGCGGCAGAAGGTGACAGTACGCCTGATCGACTCGTAAGCTCAACCATAGCTTTGACATTTGCGGCTTGTGGGCTGCAGGTGTTGAACCGTAATGATGATGATGATGATGATGATGATGACGATGATGACAACGATGGAGCTCATCGCACGGTTACTACAGCGGGATTGTTATACTTTGCAGCGTGGTATGTGCTCGTGTACATGGGAGCGTTACACACACAACCTATAGTGAAGAAACAATTGTTGCGAAGCGGCTCAGATGCAGACAAACATTTATGTGCAGCTCTCAAACTTGAGTGGGTGATGGGAGCTGACAATTATCAAGTTCGCAACTATACTAGCAAGGAGATCGTACACGCTCTACGCATAGTTTTTCATGACCTAATCGACATGGGTACCGTTCTACGCATCGCGGAGCTCTACGTTCCAGAGCTTCTGGTGCAGCTGCCTTACGCAAAGGAACTTAACTCGACCCCGGGTAGTGTCAAGAGCGCAATAGAGAGCCGAGACTTGTGGTTCGCGAAGGAGCACGGGGATGAATTGTGTCTTAAAAATGATAACCTTCCCCCCTTTGTGTACCTTGGTAATTTGGCGCACGGCCTTTACAGTAGCATTGAAGGTACATTGACCAAGTGGTACAATAGACCAATTGCGGAGGCCTTACGTGGACCTGATAGTGAGTTTGACCCATGGTATGACTCGCTTCGTTTTCTAAACCCTCATTTGGAGGACGTGGTACGGTCATTATTGGAGGATACAGAGGAGACATATCTTGATCTAGACTGTGACTCGGCGAAGAAGGGTTCATCATCACCATCGTCACCACAGCCACCATCATCATCATCATCATCATCAGCAGCAGCAGCAGCATCATCATCATCATCATCATCACAGTCACAATCATCATCACAGCCACAATCATCAACATTGTCATCACCACCACCACCACCACCACCACCATCATCATCACAGTCACAGTTACACCCACAATCATCATCACCGCCACCACCACCACCACCACCACCACCGACAACAACAACAGGAACAACACAGGGCAATCAAGTATATGCACCCAATCACTCTGGGGAAAACCTTCACGTATGCAAAGGGCTAGTGGTGGATGTACACAGACTAGGGTTTCATGACAATCGTAAATTCTTAACACGTGTAAAAGAGCATAGCGTGTCTATTACGGCAAAACACTCTGAGATATCAGTTGTAAAGAACCCTTGCATGACAAATATTGCCTCAACAGTGTTTATGACTACGGACACGCCGAGATGGGGATTGAAATTTGCTACCCCTTATTGTTCACTCATAGAGGCATTGTGGGCTCTCATGCACCCTGTAGGAACAGGAGCTGGTGCTACGGCTGCATCGGCGGAACCATCCACCGTCGAAGCTCTGGCCGTGATGGTACACTTAGCAATAAGAGCCATTACCGATCATAGTGTTACATCTGAGGCTACATTTGGAACCTGCAATACCATACATCACATAACTGCAAATGATCATAGAACGAACAGTGAATCTAGCTTCATACCTATCACAGCAATTGTAGGAGGTCTATTCGGAGTCAATGTGGAGCTTACTGTCAACAGTCACAATTACTACATAATCAATGAACATTACAAGGGACTGTGGGCTCCTGGTGTACTCTCTTGCAATAGCGGTGTCTGGTCCGTTGCGTTCGATTCTAACCTAACCAGCATGGTATCCCACGAGAGGTTTACAAGTGACTGTTACCACACGGGCACATTAGCCGCGTACATGAGACTGAATGGCCTGAAGGTGAGCCAAGTGCCATCTGATGGCTACTGCGGATTCCACACAGTTGCCGTGTTATGTGGCCTTACAAGCACCGGTAAGTGCGAAGAGGAACTTCGCAAAACCTTGGCCAGTAAAACGGCTGAATACGTGATAGGTAACAAGAATGTACATGCGGCATACCTAAAGGACATTAAAGTGGACACCGGGGATCAGCTGAAATCTCTTCTCATGCGGGACCAAAGATGGTTGACCGTAGATGAAGTGTGCATTATGCTCAGGGCACATGGGAAACTTCCAGCAATGATCTCAGAATTCAAATACCCCATTTACAACCCTGAGTTTAGCCACTTTCTTATCAAAAGTTCTCATTATGAACCTGCAATGTGAGTTAGACCGTGTCTTGTTATTTTGTGTATGGATGTATATAGCCAATGTCTGCATGTGCAATGTCCATGTGAATCATGTACAAATAAAAAAAAAAACTGCTGGGAAAACAGTCAAAGTGTTTCTTTATTGTATCCACAACACAACACAACACAACACAACACAACAAACATCACAGCAATACATGATGTGGCCAGCTATGTCTGGTAGTCCGATATGGAAGGAAATGATATAAAACCGAACTCTCTGCTCAGAGACAGCTTGTCTAAAACATGACGCGTCATTACTAACATGTTGGATAATACACAGCAAAGTAAATGGTCAGCAGGAGCGGCTTGTTGCAGCTTCATATCTTCTGTCAGACGTATCAAGCAGCAGTTGGTACTTTATCTTCTTGCCTACAGTCAGCAGCAGAGATGACGCTCGGTGCAGTTCTACATTTACTTTGTGTGCTTGGAGTCTTTCAGAAGGGTAGGAAAGACACGATATAATCATTTTTATACAGCTGTGTGACTTCTTGTTCTTAAACTGAAAGTATGTAGTACAATATAATCACATTTCCAGGCAATAGTCTATTTCTGGCTTCACATGACTAATAATTCATGTTTTATGTCACATTTTTAAAGAGAAAACCACAATCATAGTAACTAATCTGTCATCTGCTGCAGGTCTGACCGCTCCGATACAAACACATCGGACTGTGACGGCGGCTGTTGGAGAAGAAGCTCGTTTCAGCTGCCAGCTTGTGCAGTTCAAAGATGTTGTTCAGGTCACATGGCAGAAAGTTTTCCCTAAGTGGGAGGAAACACTTGTTACTTACACCACTACATATGGTGAAAGAGTGAATCCTGACTTTAAAGATAAAGTAGAGTTTAAAGATGCTGGACTGCAGAACAGCTCCATCATTATCAGAAACGTGACAAAACAAGATGAAGGCTGCTATCACTGTTTGTTCAATGCCGACCCTGAAGGTGCTCTCATTGGTACAACCTGCCTCCAAGTCTACGGTAAGAATCAACCAACTTTACACAAAACATGCTGCTGCATTGTGCCTTCATCCTCACCACTAACAACATTTAATTATCTTTTCTGTGCAGAGCTGCATGAACCCGTTCTCCATGTGGGAGACTCAAACTCTGAGGAGACAGTTGTGTCCTGCTCAGCCACAGGTCGACCTGCTCCCACAGTGACATTAACTGTCCTGAGAGACAACGTCCACTTGTCTGACCCTGTCAGTGTCTCCAACACCAACGGTACAGTCACTGTCACCTCTACAGCTGTGCTGACTCGTCTCCGTGACAACAGCACAGATGTTAGATGTGCAGTGCGAGTGCTCTCTGGTCCTCAGAAAGAGATCATCGTGATGATTCCTGCTGAAGTCAAACAGTCTGCTGATGGTGAGAAACACTTCCATCACACATACAGATTCGTAGAATGATGAATACTTTAAACTCATGTCTTTTGTTCACCTCACAGGTTTCAGTGAGGATTCTGGGAGCGAGATCACAGCTTTCACCACGATCATTACATCGTCTGCGGTACTGTCCATATGTTGTGTTGCAGCAGCAGTCACAGTCATCACTGTCCCGCTGATACGGAAATATAGGAATAGGTCATTTTCAACTGTCGACTGAACGCTGATAAATGTTTGCCAATGTCTGTATGTGCAATGTCCATGTGAATCATGTACAAATAAAAAAAAAGAAAACGCTGGGAAGACAGTCAAAGTGTTTCTTTATTGTATCCACAACACAACAAAACAAACATCAGAGCAATACATGATGTGGCCAGCTATGTCAGGTCAGCATTCCACGTGCACAAGCAGTGCAGGCGGTGTGTCTGTAGCATGGAAAGTCCAAAAGCCTGCATTGTCATTTCCCGGTTGTAGGTCCCGTATCTCGCAGCTTCGAGACGTTTGGCATAGGCCCGACTGTAGCCATTGTAGGTCCACCTTGTATTGGGTCCCTAGGAAGCTTTACGGCGGACCTTGGACGCTTTGACTCTGGGGCTTCCTCTGTAGCGACCAGGTTAGCCACAGGCCGTCTCTTGAGCCACTTTGCCTGTCGCAAACGAGAACAGTCGATCCACACGTTGCAACCCCCGACAGGTATCTCGATGAGGGGTGCTACTACCGCATTAGGTCCACCTTTTATTTGGCCCCAAGGAAGCTTGATAGAGGAACGTGCAGTCTGTAACTGTGGGTCTTCATCATTATCAGCCATTTTGAGGAGGATCAGCTGGTACACCCTTTAGGGAAGGTTCAGGGTAAGGATGTGGAATCAAAAACACCCCCCTCTTGTGTGACACCTTCGCTAAGTAATGGTTGGCATGTGCAGTTTGAAGCCCTTAAGAGACTGTAACTCAGTGAAGAAGGGTCCGTTAACACCTTAATCATCATCATCATCATCATCATCATCATAGCCACAGGTCCAGCCACAATCATTATCATTGCCACCACCACCACCACCACCACCATCATAACCACCATTGTCACCACCATTGCTCTTTGACCGACAGTGATCCTTTTGATTATGAATTGCTCCTTGAGTGACATTGTACCTCTAGCCACTGTTACAGTATATGCAAGTGCAATGCAAGCTGCAGCGGCTGAGTGTCAGCTGCTATCCATACAATGTATTGCCACAAATCATGGATCGACCGAAATCTCTTCTCATGCAGGACAAAAGATGGTTGACCGTAGCTGAAGTGTGCTTTATGCTCAGGGCATTTTAGCCACGTTCTTATCAAAAGTTCTCATTATGAACCTGTTGTGTGATTTAGACCGTGTCTTTTTTCTCATCTCATTTTGTGTATGGATGTATATAGCCAATGTCTGTGTGTACAATGTGAATCATGTACAAATTAAAAAAGACGCTGCGAAAACAGTCAAAGTTGTTTTTTTATTGTATCCACAACAACAACAAAAAAAAACATCAGAGCAATACAGGATGTGGCCAGCTATGTCTGGCTGAAGTACGTTCACCCAACATAACATAACATAACATGACATGACATAACACAACACAACACAACACAACACAATACAACAAACATCAGAGTAATACATGATGTGGCCAGTTATTCCTGGCATATGAGTTGAAGTACGTCCACCCAATATAATACAACACTACAGACATGAGGGAAATACAGGCTTCATAATACCCTTGTACTAGTACATAGGGACATACATGCTGTGACTAGTTGAACCTGTGCAATGAATCGCTCCTTGAGCGACAGTTGTCCCCGCGTTACGAATCGCTCCTTGAGAGACAGTTGTCCCCGCGTTACGAATTACTCCTTGAGCGACAGTTGTCCCCGCGTTACGAATCGCTCCTTGACCGACAGTTATCCTTGGATTATGAATCGCTCCTTGAGTGACATTGTACCCATGGCTGTTCTGAAGTATACTACCACTGGCAGCAGCAGCATCACTATGATGAACAGCGGCACTGTGAGCAGCGTCAGTAGCAGCAGCAGCGGCAGTAGCAGCACGAATAGCGGCATCAGCAGCAGCGGCTATCTCTTTCTTTTCATCAACCATAGGTGCTGAGTGTCGATCCCGGTAGCCGGGATATGGTAATCTCTTCTTCAGCTCTGATTTAAAACCAGGTATCGTGTGAGTGCTGCCCTTGAACACAACCATCATCTCTGCCAGTGTTGGTCTAAAGACAACGGGCTCCACTATAATGGCCTTGTTCCATCTGAAAATTTGGTTGTGTACCTGTATGGAGAAAGGTCCGTAGGGCTGAAGGATTGCGCCCACAGTAAAGAGTGAAAACGTTGCATACTCGAGATGGCCCAGTATCTTATACAAATCACTCTCAACCGAGGTATCTCGTCTTGTGAATCTGCAAAGGTTGTACACGTTATGGAGTAAGTGCTCGTCGTCAGGCTCAGAGTAGGGCTCAGAGTAGGGCCTTGCCTGACAACGGGGTCGGTTTCTCTTACGCGTTTGTGCGGTGGCCGTTTCGAAAACACGGTCGTGTGTGTCTTTCAAAGTCTTATGCACATCAGCTGGCAAATACTCATGTAAGTCCAGTTGTTTCATTGTCAAGTAGACGGTAGCCAGACCCTCAACGGCTCCCCACACGGGATCCTCATCCCTCCACGCGTATATAGTGTCGACCAGACACCCAATGAAGTCCACTCTGAATCCGGTGTGCCATCTCCATATCCTGGCCGGTTGTATACACTTCATAGTGAACTTCAGAACTCTGAGAGTTAGGATCTGCACTCTCAGAAGGCATTGTAGGACGTGATAGGCCATGATGAATTTCTCGCTCTCCTTCTGCAGGGAAGTTCCGAATGCACAGCCTAAGTTCCACTCTCCGGCAGCCTCACTGATAAACACTCCCACCGCTCCCTTGTCTCGAAACGGCGATTTCATCAACTGAAGAGATAGCGTCCTGGGAACAAACGGGTGTACCTGGAGAGAGGTGTGCATGTCCAGTATGTCCTGTAAAATGTCAACATTCGATACAAAAATCCTGTGCCCTGAGAGACCATTCAGATTTTGGATGACACAGACTGCGCCCAGGTAATGTACCTGTGCGCTTTTAACCTTCGGGAGTTTAACCGTATCCTCCTGACTCAACATTGGGAACATGCTGATTGTCAGCTCTACGTGTCGAAAGTTGTTTTCAGGAGGCGTCGACAGATTCACCGTTTCGTATGTTTGCGGGCCCGTTTTACAGTTGAGCGTAATGCTAGGAGTCCGTCTTAGGTAGACCAGTTGCTTAGGCCAGGTCAGTGTGCTATGGTGTCGTCTACAAGACTCTACGCCGCTGGCCCAGCTTATTTGGGAATCATTGGGATCCCTGCGTATCACGCCATACGTGTGAGTGTGTGAGTCTTTTGGTTTCAGCCAACCCTGGTATTGTTGTGGCTCAACCAAACCTTTGCAGGGGCGCGTTATGGGCATGGAATTTCTTATTTGTTCAACTGCGAGATCTTTCACTCTCGCGTTAGTGACACCGTCACATGTGATATACCTCATCTTGTGGTATGGTGTATATCCAAAGTCCTCGATGACGGTTGAGCGAAACCCTACTGACTTCCAACGTGAGTTTCTTGTCATGAGCTCGTCTTCTCGAACGGTCGCCTCTCTGTCTTCGTTGTCTTGTGGTGCAGGCTCTCCCACATGTATATATAGCTCTCCCAATTCAGCCGTCTCAACCTCATCGGGACACTGATTCTTCTTGGGTTTGGGGTCATGCATGACCTGCTGGAACTGTTGTTGTTGGTGTTGGTGTTGCTGTTGGTGTTGTTGATGTTGTAGTGGCCATTGTTGTTTACGACGTTGTTGTTGATGTTGTAGTTGATGATGCTGTGGCTGACTCAGACCAGAATCGTTCGTCGTCTCAGACCTTAAACCAGTCTCTACCATTTTCTCGAGTACACAGGGGTTGTGTTGGAACTGACCTCTGAAACAATTAAACAACCATGAAGCGATCTGGGAGTGGGTGTACGTGTTCGGTTCATCCCCAGGGCAACCCGTGTCAGATTGTCCCCTGGAGTCGTTGAACTGTCGAGACTCCACTTCATCATTGATTAGGAACGCATTAGCCGGAGTCCTTGGTGTTCCAGCTATCTGGGACTGGCTGTACATATTCGGTTCAGTTTCCAGACGAGCCTCGTCAGACTGTCCCTCGGAGGTACTGAACCCCCGAGAAGCCGTGTTGTTATTGATTATGAACACATTACCCGGAGTACTGGGCGTTCTCATCAGTCCTTCTGCATAGACCAGCTGAGGTGTGCCTGTAGTGAGACACAAGTCTGTCCGGAATCCCACAGAGTTGCTCACCGCAGGGTCCGTGTCACATTTGGGTTTATCGAAGGTGGACGTGTGTTGCTCTAGTCGTTGTGTAGCGTCCGGGTATATCTTAGGCGCTACCGAGCCACCGGTAGATGCCACCGGGTACGTGGGGATGACCTTTGTAATGTCATCTTCTACCGCACTGTTCATCCCCCTTAGGTGTTTGAGAGCCGTGGCATTAGTTGTCTCCATTTCAGGGACAATGCTGTTGGTACGTTTCCTATGGTGACATCCCATAAAGGAACTTGAGGAGACGTTGACCCTGGACGCGTTGCTCCAACTCGGCGTTGTCCTCCTTTCCAGTGTCATCGTACTAAGCAATCCGTGGTATGCCTCGGGTGCAGGTGTAGTGCAGTTTCGATGATAGCAAAGTGCGAACGCTTCGTCGTCCGTCAGATGTTCTATAACGCTGACATGTAGGGGTGCTTTAATGTCCAGAGCCAGTAGCTTATCCTGCAGAGCGTCGTCTCTTCGTGAGTCCTTACCCAAGTACACGCGAGACGACACGTCGACTGCACTCGGTTCTCTTGAGCTGACCTCCTTCGGTTTCAGTGTAGACCACGTATTGTCATTCACCAGACCGGTTCTGCAAAACCTGCAGACGTAGAACGATAGCCGTTCACGCCAGTCTTTGTCTTTGTCTTCCAATACCATAGGGACATCATCTGAAGTCGATCCCATTGTCTCCCACAAGTTTGTCATCTTCTTTTGTATAGACACGATCCCGTCATGTCGCAAGCCTGCGTACAACACACACAACGCCAAATCGGTACACGCGACGCGGAAATTCATCTCATCTGCGGTAACGTTGGAAGACCTATACATCCTGGACAGTGAGATGAATGGCAACAAGGATAGCACATCGTGTGTTTCACTGTGAACAAAGAACGCTGTGGCAAGCTTAGGTTCACCGTGCTCTGTCTCATTGTACAATTGTCTGGGCGGTCTCGTGTTTGACAGGCACATGTCTCTAAGAGAGCCCATTACGCCCAGGAAGACCCTGTAGACATAATACGATTGCAGTATGTCCGTAGTATCTCTGCCCTGCTTACTCGACAGCCAGCAGGTCAACGGCTGCCATTGCGAATCCAGAGTTGTGACAATGTGCATCATCACAGCCCTGACGTGACCAACGTCTTCCAATATCACGCAATCGAGCCTGGGTTCCACAGGGTCGCTACAGCTCACCACTCTGTCACGAACTTGAGAATGGCTTCTAGCTTTGCAAGTCCTGACCGTTGAATGTAGGGTGTCTTCGACATGCACCTTGGGGATTGGGACACGCAATGAAAACGTAGACACGTTTTGTCCTTCGGTTACCACCGTAGTCACCTTACATGTCAGTGTGTTGTCGTCAGGCGTAGTAAGGACGGAATCTCTCGGCCATATTTCGTGACATAGACATTGCTTAGTCAAGAACGTGTAAAGAGGTTCAGGTTGTCTGCTAGCAAAGGTGTCCAGTCTTGGGTTCCATGTAGTCGTACCACTGTGCAACTGGACGTACGAAGGGATAGCCACTTGCAGGTACCTGGAACCTCGTTTGTCCTGAACTCTCCACCATAACCTCAAGAATCTAAAAGGGTCATCGTGTCCATTGGTAAATGCACTACCGTTGTTGTCGAGCCGCTCGAACACGTATTTGGCGATACTGTGTCTGGCACTGTGGTTTTGGTGAAAGCCGTAGCGTTTGTTCTCCACGAGTTCCAAAAACAGCAGTGCAAAGTAAGGCGTGTGCATAACGGCCAAGTGTTCCAAGCGCCGTAAGTTCAATTCGTCGCACGGACCCGTTGTTGTGACAACAGGAGCAGCGATTGAGTTTCTTAACCGAAACCTGCCGGCGACTACTTCCATCCTTATGTGCTTGCACATTAGGCAATAATCGACAGCGTCGTCAGGGAAAAAGCTACCGAGTCCCACGGAACCCGGTATGTTCTCTGGGTGGTAGTAAAAGTCATGATGTCTGTGTGTCTTCCGCGTCGTGGAGGTCGCAACAGTCTGTCTCTGTCTCCGGTGGTAGCCATACAAGTAGGTGATGGCCTCATCTGTGGATTTGAAGGTTCCACAGTAGTCCAGTGCTCCATCGTGAAGGGCTGCGGCGATGACCTTCCACTTGACCACAGCATCGACATCCTCAACCCGGCAAGCCATTGGTTGCTATAAAAATATTCAGATAGAATTGAGAGTTTTTGTACAAAATCACGAAACGTTTTCTTTTGTCATAATAACACCTAATGACACACAGTTTCATATGATGTCCAATGCAGGGTGGCTCCTTTGAGAAAGTCCATCTGTAAATATCGTGAAACACAAAGGTGCTCCTGGAGCTAATTCACCACGTGTGTCCCAAACAGTCTTTTAAGTGTGTGTGTGTGTGTGTGTGTGTGTGTGTGTGTGTGTGTGTGTGTGTCGCAGTACACGCACGCTAGCACTTAAAGTCTGAATATGTTTAGTGAGGTGTCATTATCCCTGACAGTGTGCGACACCATCATCTTGTATTTCATATCCCTGGCATGATAGTACAGGGTATGCTGCACTGCAATCCCCAGACAATCAGTTCCGTTCTGTCGAAGAACCCATTCCAACAGTGACGTCTTACACTCTTCTGTGATCATAGAGGCACAACAACTGTGTCTGAGCCCGCAGCTAAAAGGTGTAGGTTGACAATGTCCCAGGGGTAATGAGTACCAGAAAGTAAAACTTGACGCGTTATGACACGGTGAACCCATTCTACTCCTACATCCCGTAACCTCGCCGATTGCGTTTGTTGCCAACACTGGATCGCCCGTAAAGTATGTGTGTATGAAGAAAGATGTATTTCTATTATTATTTCTATTATTATCATCATCATCATCATCAGCAGCAGCAGCAGCAGCAACATCATCATCACTAGGAGGTTTGGGCAAAGTCCCAGGGTACGTTTCCAGGTCCATCAGTATGTACCTAACCCCAAGTGATTCTCTTTTGTAGTCTATCATCTGCACCTCTTTTGGTAGTTCGTTTGTGAGTCCAACGACCCACATCAACACTTTACACTCAATCTCTTGGAAGTTGCTGCTATGATTGGACCACACTACAGCGTGTAGTCCTCGTACTCTGGGGATGGCTTTGATGCATGCGGTTTTAGTGTCAAACCCCTTCCAGCGTAAATCAATGACGCACATTCGCTCTGTCCGCATGGCTACATCGTGATGCTCGCACGCAATTGCATTCATCGTCAAACAGGGCTCCGCGATCGCCAGAGCTTTTGCCTCTCCAAATAGTCGGTTCCCGTACTCAGGTACCGAAATGGCAAGCTTGCGACCGATCACGTACAGTGCACTATAATTGTCACGGCCTGGGAACATCTGGATGGTAATCGTGCTGGGTAGTCCTTCCAACTGATAAGCAGACTGACTGTCAAAGTTGAACTGATCTATGACTGTCAAGGGCCTCTCCTTTGTGCAGCCAAAGTGTGACGGAGGATTCCTGTACACGTACAGACCAGGTGGGAGAGTTCGAGAGACTTTCAGTTGATACAAAATCACAGCGTTGCAACACTTAGGATACCTGAGGCTTCGATTCTGTATCAGCCACCTGTACGCTGTCACCACGTTGTCCATTTCGTAGGCCCACAGTGTTGTTGTTGTTGTTGTTGTTGTTGTTGTTGTTGTAGTAGCTGTAGTAATAGAAGAACAGCCAGACCCACCAACCCTCTTCCTGTCTCTTCCTCCACCCCCTCGTCTTTTACTCATGCTGCTGCTGCTGCTGCCACCCTTCTCAGTGTCACTTTGTTGTACAAAAGGAGACGCAGTGTCCTGCTTGTCCACTCTGTCCTTTCGCCGCAGGTCAGATGAACAAGAGCACCTTTTAGTCCTCACAGAGTGTTGAATCAACATCCGCACTGTGTGTTTAAAGTTGAATCTGTGCACATTGCAAGGTTTCACAGTTCCTTCCGTTAGATCACTCAAAGGGAAACCCTCAGCTCCAGGTACATATATCATGTCTTCCATCACGGGGACAGGATCTAAAGTCAGCGCCTTGTGCAACAGGCAGCACAACGACGGCGGTGACGACGACAGCTCCATAGATAACAGCCCCTTCTTCACCGGTGTGGTTCCAGACGGCCTGCTGAGATATTGCAATGAGAAGCGCAAAGCTGCACGGGTGGGCACAGTACGAAAAGCTACAAACTTGTACAGGAGAGTGTCCAGAGTCACGTACGTTGGAAAAGTCAACAACAAGCGTCTCAAGCCCTCCAGTGTAAAGTGTCTTGTGTGCCTGGTCACGTTGGTTAAAAGCAGTAAAGACAGGATGAGGGCGGGTATTAAACTCCGCTGTCCGTGCAACGTCAGGGTGTGCACAACCTGCTTCGAAAACAACCCGGAATGGCACCTGACACAGCCTCACTTCACAAAGTGTCCAACTGTACAGGAGTTCATCTGCACAGTCTGTGCCTGCTTCGATGGCGTCAAGGAGAAAGTATGCTGTGTTTGGATGTGCTCTAGGTGCTCCACTGAACACAAAGACCAAAGCGCGTCGACGTGTTCCAAGTGTTCCGGGAGCCTGGAAGGTTGCTCTCGACGCGAGACCCGCACCTTATGGTGTAGGTCTGATACGTCCAGCGAAAGCAAAGATCCGAGAACCGAGATCGTGTATGACGAGGAGAACATTGCTGCGTACAGAGATCTCATCAAATCGCAGGTTTTCGACAAGGTTTCGCGAAGTAGACACCTGTCAGCCTCGGACATCAGAACCTTGTTCCATGATTGTTTCGCACCACAAGCGTGCACCTGCACGTCCGATAGCGATAAAAACCCCATGTGCCCAAGCTGCACTCCTGTGCTGACTGTGATGCAGCTGCTGGCTGAAAATTCACGTCCTCTGGTAGCCTCTCTTGCCGAGCGTGCTGTACCAGGCAGAGCGCTAACCCGTAACGTGTACAATAGAGCCTTGCTGACTAGCATGCTGAATGATGAGGATCTGCCACTGTGCTCCAATGGACGTACATGTAAGGGTATGCTGGTAAACGCTCAGCACGCAAATCCCAGGCCGCTGACCTCGCTAATCTCACCCGAATCCTACAACCGGTTCGTCTCGAGTAGAGCTGAGAACGGAGAGATTCAATGGCTCAACCCATGTTGTTGCATCCTCTGTCTCTTGTTCAACCAATCTGCTGTCGTGAAGCAGATGCACAGCCCAGACAACCTATACCTGGAGAATCATCCGAGTGGGACCGTGTACTATTTCAATGTGAAACTCTCTCCCGATCTCGGGGTGCCGGAGGTGTGTGTAGGTGAGTGTCAAGGCTACCTTGTCAACTTTCAAGGGTCAGTGGGAAGTTACAGGCCCACTTCTTACTACAATTGGAGAGACATGCTAAAGGTGATGCACCGAGATACTAGTGGGAAGATCACATTCTCACCTTTAGGGTGCTGAAATTCAAATTCATTGTTTGTTGAACCAGCATGTTTTTCTCATGGCAACCGAACCTGAGAGAGGATCAAGCAATGCTATTTTGAAAAAAAAAAAAAAACATTAAAAAAAAACCCAAAAGAGAGTCTGTGGATGTGTACTGTCCAACCAGAAAATGTCCAACCAGTATGGCAGTGTCCATCCACATTTACTATATGAACATGAACACAACCATCTACCTACTAACAACAATAGCCTGAACTGTACATCAGGTAGGCAAGCTTGCAGATAGATAAAATAGCTCTGACCATGGACATACTCCTAAAAAAACGACTCAGTTACCTAGAAGGTCCTCGTTGCAACGCGCATCATTTGCACACCGTGATGGATTTTGCCTTGCATCACGCATTGATTACAAGTGGAGAAGAGGAGTGTATTCAGTCTAAACCAGTAACTCGTGACAGGGCACGAGAACTCATAGACACTGTGCGGAGGAAGGGAGACCATGCCTCTTCTCTGTTCATGTCAATCTGGGAAGCTGACAACCAACGTGGAAGCGGTGGCTCCCCTGTAGCATCTGACATGTCACCTACAGAAATATATGCCATCTTGGAGGAGCTGACCCAAGCCAGTATCAGAGAACTGAAGTTCTACATGGGCTTCTTACAGGTCAAGACTCGTAAGCCTTTCAGTCAGGCTGAATTGGATGATATGACAGATAGAAGCGCCATGGCAACAGCTATAGCGCGGCGCTACGAATGTGACACTCGAGCAGCAGTGGTCACCCTGATGAGAAACATCAGGCACAACGACCTGGTAGAGAAGCTCAATGAAGGCTGTGAATAACTGCACACACACCTAAAGCCCACAAGACACAATCCAGAAGTGACTGTGTTTGAGAATATGGGACACCAACAAAGAAGATCCGATGTGCACAAAGTTGTGACTGTGTTTGTTATAAACAAAATGAGACATTGAAGAAGGACTATCTTTCACCGCAGAGAGCGTGATGTGTAACGTGACATGACACCTCAACAAGCCCTCTCTACTCTGAACCTGATCATATGTTTCATGCACAGTGTCTGATGTGTTCCTAAACTCTGTGTGTGTGTGTGTGTGTGTGTGTGTGTGTGTGTGTGTGTGTGTGTTGCTGTATTGGGACAATAAACGTTTGATGGAACAACGACTTGATGCGTGCACATTCATTACTCATATACCGCAAGGTAGTCTTGATATATTGGGATGTTGGGTATCCTGTCATGAAAACATGTTACATTTTTGCATCATAGTGTCTTGTATCATCACAGTGAAAAGGTCAGTACCAGAAATAAAAACGTTACCATATGTTCTTATTTAAAGGTCTTTATTCAACAACAGTTCTGTAAATGTTCAACATACCTTAAATGTGTTAACAGCTAATCCAATCAGACTTGTTCAATGTGGTCCCCTCCACAAACATCAATGTAGTTTTGGTTGGAGAGTGTAGCCATTGTTGCTACTTCTCCTCAAGTCAGGATGGAAATGTCTGCTGTAAAGCTCCCATTAACATAACATCTGTTGGATATTTATACACAAAGGCTGGACAGTTAACCCCTTATATGACATCATCTGATGATTAATGAGCAGTTGGCTGGCCGAGCATCTATAAGCATAACATTGGTTGCATATGTTCGCAGCAGATGGACCGTTGAGTGCTCCCATTGACATCACATTTGTTGGATGTGTACGGAGCCATCCTGACAAGTGTGTGTACTGGCCTGTGTACCTGTGTACTGGCTTGTGTACCTTGACTGGTTTGGGTGTGGATTTTAAAAAGACCCCCCTTTTCTCCCGTCTACATATTGACCATTCCAGTGTGACCCCTTAACCCTCGTGTTGTCTTTACATTTCACCACACACAGAGGGTCACAGTGACCCCCCAGGACAGGACAATGGCAGGGGCGGCTTTGGTGTCTTATCGTTATAGCGCCGCCTAGGGACTATATACAGTATTGCAGCAGTAAATCTAATATGATTGTAGAGGGCAGTGGGTCACAGTGACCCCCCAGGACAATGGCAGGGGCGGGTTTGGTGTCTTATCGTTATAGCGCCGCCTAGGGACTATATACAGTATTGCAGCAGTAAATCTAATATGATTGTAGAGAGCAGTGGGTCACAGTGACCCCACAGGACAATGGCAGGGGCAGGGCCAGGGCCAGGGCTGGTGTCCACAACAGAGGGTCACAGAGACCCCCCAGGACAATGGCAGGGGCGGGTTTGGTGTCTTATCGTTATAGCGCTACCTAGGGACTATACACAGTATTGCAGCAGTAAATCTAATATGATTGTAGAGGGCAGAGGGTCACAGTGACCCACCCAGGACAATGGCAGGGGCGGGTTTGGTGTCTTATCGTTATAGCGCTACCTAGGGACTATACACAGTATTGCAGCAGTAAATCTACTATGATTGTAGAGGGCAGAGGGTCACAGTGACCCACCCAGGACAATGGCAGGGGCGGGTTTGGTGTCTTATCGTTATAGCGCTACCTAGGGACTATACACAGTATTGCAGCAGTAAATCTACTATGATTGTAGAGGGCAGAGGGTCACAGTGACCCCCCAGGACAATGGCAATGTGGCAGGGACAGGGGCAGGGCTGGTTGGTTTCTTATCTTTGTAGCGCCGCCTTTGGACTATATACAGTATTGCAGCAGTAAATCTAATATGATTGAAGAGGGTAGAGGGTCACAGGGACCCCTTAGGACAATGGTAATGTGGCAGGGGCCAGGGCCAGGGCCAGGGCCAGGGCCAGGGCTGGTGTCCACAACAGAGGGTCACAGAGACCCCTCCCAGGACAATGGCAATGTGGCAGGGCTGGTGTCTTATCGTTATAGTGCCGCCTAGGGACTATACACGGTATTGCAGCAGTAAATCTAATATGATTGTAGAGGGCAGTGGGTCACAGTGACCCCCCAGGACAATGGCAGGGGCAGGGACAGGGGCAGGACTGGTGTCTTATCATTGTAGCGCCGCCTTTGGACTATATACAGTATTGCAGCAGTAAATCTAATATGATTGTAGAGAGCAGTGGGTCACAGGGACCCCTTAGGACAATGGCAATGTGGCAGGGGCAAGGCCAATGGCTGATGTCCACAAGAGGGTCACAGAGACCCCCCCCCCCCACCCCAGGACAATGGCAATGTGGCAGGGCCAGGGCTGGTGTCTTATCATTGTAGCGCCATTTAGGGACTATACACAGTATTTCAGTCATATGTCAGTGAGTCAGTCAGTCAGTCAGTCAGCCAGCCAGCCAGCCCGTCAGCCAACATGTCCTGTCCTTCTATCTTCTATCTCCACCACTAATCTCAGCTCCTAAACTGAAATGAGCACAGGTCGGACAGAATGGCAGTGTACATCCTTTGCATATAAATGTCTTGCAACCAAAGCACAAAGTCTGTGTTTTACGGTCCATCTTTGGTGGGCATATCTGACACCTCTTCCTCTTGCTATGTATTCCAGGTGAGCTGACAGCTGATGAGGTGGTGGTGGTGGTGGTCATGGGCTGCCGCTGCTGCTGCTGCTGCTGCTGCTGCTGCTGCTGCTGCTGCTCTCTTTGTTGTTGTTGTTGCTGTCGTTGTCGTTCTTCTTTTTCTGCTTCTGCAGCCTCTACATCCTCATTCTTGTCCTCCTCCTCCTCCTCCTCCTCCTCCTCAGGTCGATCACGACATTTAGCGCTACTTGTTCTTCTCTGAACAGCTCTCACGACCGAGGCAGACGCTGCCGTGCGAGGTAGACGCTCCCTGCTTTGGATGAGTGGAGTCACCAGCGCCTTTCCCAGTTGTTCCAGGAACATCCTCCTTTTGTTTCGTTTACCCGACAGCCAGCCAGGTTTGATCTCTCGCCATAACACAAAGGCATTGTACGAAGAAACGTCGATGATGTTGTGAAAGATGACCAAGGGCCAGCGCGCTGTCATTCTTCTACAGCTGTATGTTCCAATCACCTTATCCAAGTTGTCCACACCTCCTTTGTTGCTGTTGTAGTCTAGAACGATGGCCGGTTTCTTGTCTTTGCGATGGCCGCCGCCGCCGCCAACGTCGTTGTCGTCGTCTTTGTCGTCGTCGTGGGGAGCCTCCGTGTGCAACGTGCTCATGAGCATAACGTTCTTGTTTTTCTTTGCCATGTAGGACACCAAAGTGGTGGTGGACGTGAATGCAAACTTTGAGGACAAGACTCGTCTGTTCTTGGATGTCAGCAGCGCCGGCGGGAGTTCGGGCTTGTTTTTTCTAACCGTACCGACCATGGCGATGTTCCTCTCTAAGAGGCGCTGTCCGAGCTCGTAAGAGGTAAAGAAATTGTCACACGTGACGGTTCTGCCGTTGCCGCCCGTCAGTCCCTCCGTGACATCGAGCACAACCCTCATCCCCTGGTTTTTCTCCGAAGCGCCAGAGGTCGGCTTCCCGGTGTAGACTTGCATTTTCCACGCGTAGCTCGACTTTGCATCACACGCCACCCACGTCTTGATTCCATACCTGGCCGGCTTGCTCGGTATATACTGTCGGAAAGGACAACGACCTTTTGTGTGTGTGTGTGTGTGTGTGTGTGTGTGTGTGTGTGTGTGTGTAAGAAGGAGACAAAGGGTGGGAAAAAAAAGAATAAGAATAAGAATAACAAACCAAAAAATTCATCTCAAACTCGCTCACACACACACACACACACACACACACACACACACACACACACCAAAAGCATTTATTGTATGCCAACAACTACTACTACTACTACTACTACTACTACCTCTGAAGGGAACCAGTTGCTCATCCACCGTTATGTCAGGCCCTGGGTTGTAGAGGTAGGGAAGCCGCTCGGTCCATTTGTCCCACACCTCTCTTACGGCTGCCAGTTTGTCAGCGGCGCGTCTCTCGGGTCTCGACTCGCGATCGTCAAAGCGTAGCATTCTCGAGTAAATGTGAAACACTTTGAGAGGCATGGTGGCACGGAAAATCGCCCTACCGCTCTCCGCGTCCCATAGACTGGCCGCGGCCTCGCCTCGAGACCTGTATACGCCTGCTAGGATCAGCAGCCCTATGTAGGCGTGCAAGTCGATTCGACGCATGTCTTTCCAGCCGTCTCCGTACTTTCGAAAACCCTCCAGATTTGTCATATCTAGCACAATTTTGTCTATCGCCGGTGTGAGAAACATTTGAAACGTTGACACGATGTCGTGGGCATTGGCAACGGCGTACGCGGTGGGTCCCGGTGCCGGTGAGTTTGCTTCTTCTGCTGCTGCTGCTGCTGCTGCTGTTGTTGTTGTTTCCCTTCTTCCCCTCCTCATATATCTGACATCGTCGACATCATCGGCATCGGCATCGTCATCGGCATCGACATCGGCATCGTGCTGCGCTATTACCCTGCGATGTTTGTAAAATGCCACTGAGGACCATTTGATAGTGTTGTTCTTGGACATGTATATTTCTCCTTGTTCTTGTTCTTGTTCTTGTTCTTCTTGTTCTTCTTCTTCTTCGTCTTCTTCTTCTTCTCCTTCTTCTTCAGCCGCAGCCTCAGCCTCTTCTCCCGCGCGACGACCGTCTTCCTCGCCTTCCTCCCCCGCATCCGATTCTTCCGACACGTCCTCTTCAGAATCAGAGTAGCGTCGCCCGGCGTTTGAGGAAATCTCGTCCAACACCTGTTTAGCCGTGAAACCCGCAGTCGCGGGCGGGTGACATCGCGTTAGTGGAACAGAACAGTACCGATTGGATAATGTCTCCTCAGTTGGACTCGACAGTACTGGTTGGATAACAACGTTACGGTTGGACACAACAGTACTAGCCGGATGCAATCGCGTCAGTCGAACAGAGCAGTACCGATCGGATAACATGGCATCAGTTGGACAAAAGAGTACTGGTTGTGTAAGACCATCGATCCAATAGGGGATATACCGTTTAGAGTGTCCGACTGCCGACCGTTCCTCTAACCGGTGATACTGGACTGTACAGAGTGTCTGTCAAGTCTTCCGTTGGGTTGGGTTGGGTTGGGTTGGGTTAGGTTGCTTGGCCACCCCCAGCAAATGTGTGT